>NC_085137.1:470171628-470396628 GCF_035046485.1 Aedes albopictus | reverse complement strand
GCTGTTCCATCCCGGATAAAAAATTACCATTCATTACATAGTAAATATTATTAACAAATGACTGGTTTTATTGTTCACAATAAAACACATAGTAGATATATTGTTACTTTTTACAATAGAAATCAAGCCCATATAGTTCGTACAATAAGTGAACATTAGCTTTATTAGTGACTGATTGATTCGATTGTTTTTCAATAGTTTTATAATAATTTAAAGTTACTATCAGTAAAAATTAATTTAAGTTGTTTTTAAATAGTTGCAAAAGTGCCTGCAAAGTTCTCATGGACTTTTTATTAAAAAAGAGTTTATTTCTCAATAACACTTAAAAACAATTTGTAACAAATAAATAACAATAAGTATTATTGTTGCATGGATCCATGTTTGTATAATCAAATACAAAATCACTTGGCATATTTTTTATAGTTTTCGTTTTAAATTTGAGTACAGTAGATGTTTCGGTTATCGAATGTTATTCGCTAAAACTGACAGACGTCAAGCCGTGTTGGCAGAGGAAGCTCTCAATGAATAACTGAGGAAGTACTTATAGAAAACTAGCGGAAAAGCAGGTTTAGCCAAGTGAGGATGTTAAGACAAGAAAAAGATGAACCACCGACAAACAGACGTAACACTTCGAACATTCTTCGATTCAAAATCTAGTCACGGGAATATGTTCGCCCAATGCTAAAAGAACCGAGTTTGGCCGACCATCGACTAGGTGGCGGTAGTGGGCAAACGTCAAACTCGAACAAAAACGATGCGAGCGCCACGAGTGGTCAGTTGGCCAATTATCAAATTTTTAAATTGGCCGTTAAATCGGTGTACGATGGGATTTATCAGAGTGTTACGTCTGTTTGTCTGTGGATGAACAATGATTTTTCGGATTTTTCTAATGTTTTCCAATAAATTAAAGGAATCTAGTAAATAGTAAACTACCATTGATAACAATACAAATACAATTAGTTTAATGGGGTCAATTGAACCGATTTTAAAATAAACATGCAATAATATTTGTTGTTATGTAAACAGATTTCGCCTTTGAAAAACCAAAGAATTCATATTTCTCGGTAACATTTTTCTCCAGCATTTACAGATATTAATGGCCACATGAATTGTGAACGATTTATGGTATGGATCATACGACCTGAGGTCTGACTTGTGATATTTGGCAGTTATTTGAAAAGAGTGAAGATAGATTCTCTCAACAGCTGCCAAGCAATACATACCAGACAGACATCAGAGTGTTGGATTCTTATCATAAAATGTGCATATCATTCTGGCGGACGTTAGTGCTCGTAAATGCTGGATATAAATGTTAGCGGGAAATATAAATTCTATGGATTTTCAAAAGCGAAAACTGCTTACAAATAACAAATATTATTGTATTTTTATTGTAACAACGATTCATTTGACGCCATTCAATTAATTGTATTTGTATTGTAAGAACAATGAAAAAACATTAAGATATATTGTTATCTTTTGAAAATTGCCCTAAAAATGTCTCATAAAAACACAATACATTCTATTGTTTTTCGCGAAAAAGTGTATGAAATTTTTCTCAAAATTTTATGGTTAAGATACATAACGACCACCATTTTTTATTGTAAAAGTGCCATTTACCATTCGCCGAATGGTATAGAACAATAGGGGTGATGGTGAGTGTGTTGTGTAAATTACAATATGTTTAATGGTGAATATTTTTCGAAAAAATGGTGTTGTAACAATAAAATTTATCGTATTTTTATGATACTTTTTATCAGGGATTCTTCTCGGGCGTGTACGGTGCTGTGTACTGAAACTTGATTCCATTTTGCTTCAGATATGCTTTCACATCGTTTCCGGTATACTCGCCGCCTCGATCCGAGCGTATGATCTTGGGTTTTCGTCCAAACTGAGTCTTCGTCATTTCTACGAACTCTTTCAGCTTCGATAGTACTTCTGACTTCCTGCGCAAAACATAAACCGTTGTGTACTTGCTATAGTCGTCTATTAGTGTTAGGAAAAACCTCCTTCCTCCTGGAGTTGCAGTTCGCATGGGGCCACAAACGTCACTGTGCACTAGTTCCAGGATTTCACTTGACTTGCTCTGGGACGTCTTCGGAAACGGGAGACGGTGCATTTTTCCCTTTATGCAAACTTCACATTCACTGCTGCAGTCGCACCTTTTGTACTTCACACCGATCGCCAAATCGCTCAACTTCTTCACAGCTTCACAATCACGGTGGCCGAAACGCCGATGCCATTCATGGATACAGTGTTCTCCAGACGTAACCAATGATGCAGATTCCTTCAACGTTTCCAGGACAAACAAGTTGTTTCGCTGTTTTGCTATGGCTCCAACGACTCCATTTCTTGAAATTTCCGCACCGTTACGATCAAAATTCACCGTGTAATCCTTTTGTACTAAACGCTTCACTGACATCAGGTTTGATTTCATTTCTGGTACAAACAGCACCGCATCCATCGTAACCGTTCGCTTATTTCCAGCATGGTCCAGCAATTCAAGCTTTCCAGATCCACGGCCAGAGGACTTCACTTTGGTTCCGTTTGCTACCCAAATGTCTTCACGTATACCTTCATCCAGTGAATCGAAAAAACTTCGGTAGTTTGCGATGTGGCACGTAGCACCTGAGTCCAGGATCCAACGTTCATCTTGAGTAGCTGAATCTTCAACGCAGAAACCCCAATGCTCGTCATCGTCGCCTTGATGCACACTGTTGACTTTCTCCTTGGAAGTTTTCGTTCTCTTCTTCTGGGTTTCTTTCCAGGACTTGAATTTCTGACAATCCACCTTTTGATGACCGGGTTTCTTGCAGAAAAAACATTTCATGACCTTCGGACCAGTTTGAAGCGCCGTTTCTGAGTCTTCAATGCTTCCACGATTTCTCCGCTTGCTCCACTCATCAACAAGCTTACCTTTAACAAGATCCAGCGTCAAATCGTCTTCAGATCTGGCCTCCAATGCCGTCACAAGCGTATCGTATTCTTCAGAGAGACTGCTGAACATGATTGCCACCAGCCAACTTTCATCCAGTACCTTGTCGGGCTGAAGTCCGTTGAGTTTGTCGAATAGTTCCACCAATCTTCCGATATGGATCTCCATGTCACCGTTGTTCTCCAGTCGCAGCGCACAAATCCTACGCATGATCGAGACCTTGGTACTCAGAGTCCGCTTCACATGGAAATTCTCCAAACTTTTCCAGGCTTCAGCTGCAGTCTTGGCCTTCCTAATGTGGACGAGCTGACTATCCTCGACGGCCAAACCAATTGTCGCTAGGGCTTGTTCGTCTTTTTCGGTCCAATTTGCAGGAGCAGGGTTCGGCTTCGGTTCATTGACGACCTTCCAGCAACCTTCTTTGGTCAGAAGCAACTTCATTTTGAAACTCCAGTTGTCGAAATTCGAGCCGTTCAACTTCGGGAAACACACCATCCGATCGCCCATTTTGATCTGCTGCTCCTGGATTCGTCAACTTCAAAAAATCTTTAACAACCTTATTCTTGTTCCGGATTCACAGCCGAGGGCCCATAACCTCTTGGAAGGCAAGTGTGGATTTGAACCGGGCAAGTAAAATAGAGACTAACAATTGATAATGTCTGTATTTGTTGAAGGTTTGAACGAGAATAAATTACTGTGTGAACATTACAAAATGTCTTCAAATAACAAATGACTGCTGCGATTGAACAATCTTAGGTTGATCATACGATAGCACTATCCAATAGACATGCCTTCATAAAAACACAGTTTTGAAAACTTTAACAATAATTTAAAGGCCTTCTGTTGTGTAATAAATTGCAATAGATGTTTACCTGCCATTTTGTACGGAAATCGGATCTAGTTTTGTGTTTTTCTTAAAGTTTCAGGTAAATTAAAAAAAAAAAGGGATCAAGTCTCCCCAGTCTCCCCTACTGTTGTCTTTATTTCCCTTATCAGTGTAGAGAAAATTAAAGACAAATGCATGATTTGGCCACAATCCACCCGGACGTCGACGCATGTACAACCCGGTGAAGTGTAAATACCTCTTTAAATTATATATCTACGTTTCGTTCTAGTCTCCTTTAATGTTCTTTAAAAAAAGAGCGTATTCAAAACTGTGTTTCTTCCCGAATGATGGGCATAACTTTGATTTAAGCCTTTCGGATAACAAAACCTGATGGTGACGTAAACCTTAACGAGAACACGAGACTTTCTTGTAGACAGTTTTGGTAAAATTTTTAAACTCAAGGGTAAAACATTAACGGAAGAATTGACGAACTACGCGTAGTGTTGCTCATGGGTGCAATTTTTGAAATCTTTGTGGACCCCGCACTGTGCACTGCCCGTTATGAATAGTCAAGCCTATCTATCATTGATAGTTTGCGCTTCCTTGAGATTGATTGATCTCAATTGTACTGATTTTCCACCTCTTCTCACATCCGACCTACAGTTTTGTGGTTCTCAGGGCCTAAAATCTCGTAAAAAAAATCAATTAACAATAACATAAAATAGTATGAATGTTAAAATTTTAGCTACAAAGAACTCGTTGCTTCCAAAATAATGTAACGAAAATTTTTGACAATCAAATCAACAAACCCATATTCCTGCCTACTTTGACAAAGCTATAAAATCGGTCGGCAAGAATTGGGTTGTTTAGTGAATAAAATATTTCTATTTTCTATAGCCTAATCGAAAGAGCTAATTTTTTGAGTATAGCGTGATTTTATTGCATTCCAATTCCTTTGTTTTGATGGTTAAATAAACAAAACAGTTTTAATTTCCGTGGATAGAATGACAGTTCAATCGATAAAATGACAGTTCGCCCCGAACAAAAAAAAATCCCCATACAAACTTTAAATGCATTTTAAAAATAATTCCCGGGCACCAAAAATTATGAAATTTTGGATTTAGACTAATTTTTGGACGGAGATTCCGATTATGAAATAATCTGGATACCCCTAAAGAACCCAATTGTCAAAATCGAATCACCCCCCGTAGTTTTATAGCCAGCGTAAAAAGCTGGATATATGAAGGGTTATCCAAAACGCTCTGGAGAATTCCCAAAGCGCATTCTAATAAATCTAATAAGCCTAAGATGCCATTAACAGGAGGAAAATGACAAGATAATATAACAATATATGGTTTATGTAATGTAAAACAATACAACATAACAAAAGAGAACCATTCCAAAACCATTTGATTAACCTTCCAGGACGCGCGCCATCAAGCTACCGAAACTGCACCGCGCTCTCGCTGTATACGACGAGCGAGGTTTTTTGGTGGTGTTTGGTGGTATAACCAGTAGTGAAATTACAATTAAAACAATTTATTTACGGTATGTTTTATTGTTTGAAACCATTCATGTACCATACAATGTACGGTATATTTAAACCCACGTATCAGTATTTTGAACAATTCATTAACAATAAAATGTATGGTTTTGCAAAAAAATATATATGGAGAAAAATATTTTTAGATTAACTGCGAGCAAGCGGGAGCTGTGGGAATGCACACGCACTTTTCACTTTGACGTTACGCGAAGAGTGACGACGACGCGGGTGGCTATGATTTGCCATGCCTACTGTGATCACAAGATGTGCCGTGCGCCGCTGCCAACTGGTACATATATTAGTATGAATCCACTATCACACATCCACCCTCCTCTCAGGAATAAAAGTTTTTTTTTTTTGAAAAAAAATATGTAAATTTCATATCACAATATGAAAGTGTCCCAACAACTTAACGGCAGGATAGATGTATCATGAAAGGGTTAGGATTTCATATTTCCTGGAGACTGATTTTCTTCTACAGATTTCATTGTAGTCTTAAATGTTCTCACTTAATAAATAACACTGGATGAGAGTGCATAAAATTAAACTTGCCTCTCACTGCTTCTAACTTATTATTCCTACATTACGTACGCTAGACGGTTATTCAGGACTTCAGAAACCTGAATCTTCAGGATGTTTAGTTGTTCTTGACCCGTTATGGTAAATTACCCATTGTGGTACGCTTATGCGTTATAACAGTGTCCTTTTCAGGACGCTGTGTGAACCCGTTATGGTACGCTTATACATGTATAACGATCCTATTCCTCTACCTGTCTTTTTCCCTGTCCAATCCTTGTCACCTTCTCTTCTGCCTCAGGTAAATGATGAATAGGCTCGTGTTCATGGCGATGGAACAAATTTCCCAAATAAAGGAGAACGTGCCTCTGGAGCCGACCTAGGAGAACGAGAAAACGACACAGCCAGCAATCAATCGTTTGGTTCCCATTAGCATAGCGAGGTATCTATCGGTAACAGGATTCGCGAGTAAATGCACATTGATTCTTTGATATTCCCGAATACGATAAAGCTCTCAAATTAATACATTTTGTGTGAAAATTCTGGGCTTATTAAGAAAATAGCCTCTTCGATAACTCTCTCAATCTATCGCTATTTACCATTTTTCTACATTTATTATATTTATAAAAAACTGATACATGATGCTTAAAGACATTTGACCGTGCTGAAATACATTTTACCCCCATTTGGCAGAAAATACCAAATAATTGTCAATTTTTATATATCCGATGTAATAATCATACAAAAGAGTGCCTTCCAGACACGCCAACGAATTAGGATGCCGTCATCGAGGCACGCCAATGAACTTGAGTGCGGTCATCCGGAAATGCTGCGAACATTTTGATATATTTGTAGGCAGGACACAATACAATCTTATATAGCAAGTTTGTCTTAATGACAAGTCAACAGACCAGAGTGCGGTCACCCGGTCACACCCATAAAATTTAAATCTATGGTCACACTTTGGATTTCCGTCAAACGGTCACGATGTGAACTAGTATGCGGTCATCCAGACATGCTATAGATTAAGCTGCGGTCATCCGGACACGATATGGACTAGGGTGCGATCATCCGGACACGCTGTGGACTTTTTTTTTTTAATTGTCGCCAAGAGACAATTACTATCAAATGCTAGGGTGCGGTCATCCGGACACGCTGTGGACTAGGGTGCGGTCATCCGGACACGCTGTGGACTGGATTGCGGTCATCCGGACACGCTGTGGACTATGGTGCGGTCATCCGGACACGCTGTGGACTTTTTTTTTGTCGCCAAGAGACAATTACTAACAAATGCTAGGGTGCGGTCATTCGGACACGCTGTGGACAAGGGTGCGGTCTTCCGGACACGCTGTGGACTGGATTGCGGTCATCCGGACACGCTGTGGACTATGGTGCGGTCATCCGGACACGCTGTGGACTTTTTTTTTTATTGTCGCCAAGAGACAATTACTAACAAATGCTAGAGTGCGGTCATCCGGACACGCTGTGGACAAGGGTGCGGTCTTCCGGACACGCTGTGGACTGGATTGCGGTCATCCGGACACGCTGTGGACTATGGTGCGGTCATCCGGACACGCTGTGGACTTTTTTTTTGTCGCCAAGAGACAATTACTAACAAATGCTAGGGTGCGGTCATCCGGACACGCTGTGGACAAGGGTGCGGTCTTCCGAACACGCTGTGGACAGTTTTTTTTATCACCAGAGATAAATACCAGCACTACGCTAAGGTGCAGTGATTTGGTCATGTTAAGAACTGTTTTTTTTTCTTTTACTGCCGCCATAAGGCAGACTTACTAGGAAACACTATGACGAATGCACACTATGCAAATCAAATATGATAATGTGAATCTCAAGTAATTCAATCAATACAAAATTCACGTTTATATTCTTTTCACTCATACATTATTCTTATTTTAGATTAGATAGCATACAAGCTGTGGATATAACCAAATAATAAATAAATTGCATGTTAAAGTTCCCGAAATGAGCGTCTCGACAAAATAAAATTTTCTATGTGTGTTTGTCATGTTTCCAAGCAAACATTTAACTATGAACCAGTAATAATTTAACGTAGGCAATTTTGGGAAATTTAAAGGAGTTATAATCAACTTAAAATAGTTATGCTTCCTTGTTATGTCAATAGCACTAGTAGTACACTATTGATACAGGACAACAACTGTGTTGAACTGGCTGAAGTTAAAACGATCTTTACTTTGTTGTATGTTGTGATTGTTTCCAACCTTTTTCTCGTGATATATTTCTCTTGCAACATTCATGCACATGCAAACTTGACATTCAATATTTAAAGCTTCTCTACAGCTTTGAAACTCTAGTCTTGCACAGGCAAAAACATTAGTTTCCAGAAATGGTATCTGATTGATCCCTACTACCATGCGAGATCGACCGAAAATAGAATCCGTCACATCGTCATCATCATCATCATCGAACTTTTTCGTTCTTTTTGTCAGTTGCAACATGGATATCCACTTTTCTGTACAGATAAATCAAACATCAAAGTCACTTATTGTAAAGAAATCATTAAGTAATATATATTCTTCAGACTTCGCTAGCCTTTGCTACTGTTTTGAAAATCGATATCTAGTGTGCCATGTCTTAGTGATGCATCAGATTTGATGTTTTGAATTGATCACACATGCAAATCTTCTAAAACGTGATGATGAACGAAACGCATCAGAACATTTATGTTTCAAACCATTTTTACAACTATACCGTGTTCATCACTACATTTGGATGCCGCAAGCTTATTTTCTTTAAATGACATATTGTCCTACCAACAAACTAACAGGCGACTCATTTTGAACCATTTCGGAAGTAGTGAGATTTTTTTTTGTGTTCCCTATAATTGCAGGACAAAAAAGTAAACAGCAGCCGCGACGCTTGCGATTGCGGACCAAGATAAAACAAAGCGGTTATTTTCACTCGAGCAGCCGCCAAGAAATCTTTCGGAAAACCAACAAAATACATTCATTTACATCTTGAAGCTCATTCTCAAGCATTGTCAGGAGATGCACGCCCATCACATAAGGAAAATACGATGGTTGCGATTGATACACAAGGAACTTACCATACCTAGACCTGGAGTCTCCAGGCCCGTCAGTTTGTCCTACCTCACAAAAATCCAAGAGCACACTCACATATATTTGTTTTCTTTTGGTACAATCACTTCAACCGAAAACAAAAATCCGCACAGTAGTAACACAATCACTCCATCCCTGAACGCCCCCGCTTGCCCACATTCACTTTCAATAGGTTCTTACGTAATTAATCCGGCAGGATCGCCAAATGTGCGCTTTAGATTAACTGCGAGCAAGCGGGAGCTGTGGGAATGCACACGCACTTTTCACTTTGACGTTACGCGAAGAGTGACGACGACGCGGGTGGCTATGATTTGCCATGCCTACTGTGATCACAAGATGTGCCGTGCGCCGCTGCCAACTGGTACATATATTAGTATGAATCCACTATCACACAGATACTTAACAACCCGTATAGCATATTGTAAAAATCTTATTTACAATTCACGGTATTGTGTCTACATTACATCTTATTGTTTTTGTATTTTTATTTTTACAGTGGTGTCTATTGTAAAAATATGGTTCTAAATAGTACTGTTACAATACAACGTTCGGTTTTTCTACTGTATTTTTTATTCGGGCTGAAACCCCCTGCAGGCGTGGATTAGGCTATAGAGCTTGCTGACGTTTATTCACCTCTCTCTTTCAAGCATGCAGGCAGGATAGGATTTGTTTTCATCGGGAAACCTTTCCTGATGACAACAAATCCTATTCCGCCTGCATGTTTGAAAGAGAAAGGTGAATAAACGTCAGCAAGCTCTATAGAAAATAGCAGGGGGAATGACACTTCTTTTGCTAATCGCAAAAAACGCATTTATCCGTTGCTAACCGTCGTTAACTGCGTCTAACTGCTGTTCAATTAGCAGCAGTTAGTGACGGTTAGGAAAGAATAAATGCGGATATTCCGGTTAGAAAAGGATATGTCATTCCCCTTGGAAAATAGCAATATTTTATTCACTAAACAACCCAATTGAATCTGTTTTGTGAGTAATCCTACTGTCACAATTCAGGCTACTTGGCCGACGCCGCTGATACAAACTTCTCATGACGAAGAGGACAACTCATTTAGTAATTGACTCATTACAATTTAAATTATAAATTTTCTCCAAACAATTTAATTTTGTATTCATATCACATGTGCTCGTTTCTCTCCGTGCCCCCAAAGCTCACCCCCGAAAGCTTTCGGCTCTGCGCAAAGCTCTCACCGTGTCTTGAAGCCCGATCACCTAGCGGTAATTTTCCTCTCCCGTGCGCGTCGCGTTGACAGTTCGGCATAACGGTAACGCTCGCACACGTCTTCCACGACGGCAAAAAGAGCCTGGCGGTTCGTAGCTGTTGTCGTCGTTGTCAACTTCTCATTCACTAACTTGGAGTCGGTACGTTCGGTGGTGTTTTCAAGTGCAGTCCTGGTGATCTTTTGTCGCTCTCCCTCTCTCTGTGAATCTCTGCTCCGCCGCCGAGGTGGCACTTTTTCCATATTCATCATCAGTAGTGTGCTTTCTGGTGCGAAAATGATTGAAAAAATCGGCTTTTCCTGGCGTTGCCGGTGCCGGATTCCGGCGGAAGTGCGATCCGTGTCGCGAGGTGCATCCGTCGGTGTAGGTTTTCGGTCGCGGTTCGTGTTCGGAAAGTGATTTTTCCCCACCGGGAAAGTGGGTTCAATCCGGAAAACCATATTGCAGTGATAAATGGGCAGTCGTGGTCGTGGACGTCGTCGTTGCGCGAGGCGAGAATGGGATCGACGGTGCGTGTGTGTGAGTGTGCGAGCGGCGGCAGTGAGAGGAGAACCGTTTATCGACGGTGTCCGTAGTGGTGGAGAGGTCCCGTTTGCCATCAGGCGGCGACGGCATGGGCATGACATGGCTGGCTGGTTGGTTGGCTGGCTGGCGGCGAAGGAGTAGTGTGTTGTCGAAAAAATATAAGGAATAAGAAGAAAGTTCTCTGCTGCTTGCTCATTCGCTGTCGGTGGTATGTTGTCGACGTCGTCGTCGGCCGTCGTTCAGGCTGTTCAGGCAGCCTTTGCAAATGTGTTGGTCATTCGCAGTCGAGACTGCCGGGAAGTGTTGCTAAATGAGCTGTTGCTGTTTTCCTAACCGGTTTATGGAATGGGTTCTAGGGGAAAAATGTTTTCACTAACTTGAATATAGGGTGAAAAATATAATTTGGAAATGTATGTTATTTGGGCATGGATGGTCCTGTCTTAAATTTTCAAAGAGCTAGGAATTGATACTACTGTCTATTGATTACTGAATCGATCAGACCCAATTCTATTAAATTTAGGTGAAAACATGCTTAACAAATGGTTGGTCAGGGAATAAAATGTATATTTAATACATACTGCCATTTTCTATAGCCTCCAGAAAGCTATTTTTGCAGATAACATGATTTGAATGTGATTTTATTGCGTTCCAATACCTTTGGTTTTATGGTTAACCCTCAAAACCCCAGGACAAACTTCTTATTTTTAATCGTCTGATACTCAGGATCTGTAAAATATAAAAATAAGCCAAGTAGAAGAAGGGTTAATTCTTTCTTGGAACTCCTCTAGCAAATCTCATACTATTCTACTTGATAAATCTTTGCAGTTCCATGGGAAGTTATTGTTCGGATACCTTCAAAAGTTTGCTGATCCTGGAATTTTTTTCAGGAGATTCTTCTGGGAATCTACCAGATATCGCTTTTCAAATTCCTCATTCAAAGGGGATTTCCTTAAGAATTTCAGTAAAATTGTTTCACCAGGTAATGGAACCCTTTAAGAAATTAATACTGGGTTGTACCCAAAAAACCCTCCGGCAATTTCTCAAGGTGTTTTTTTTTCTGAGATTCATGCAGATGTTCCCTATGAAATTATTCCGGGGTTTTTCTTTAGAAGTTCGGACTAAAATTCTTCCAAGATTTTCTTCTGAGATTTCTCCAGTATGTAGCTTTTTCTGTAGTTTTCCTAAAAGTTCTTCCTGGGATTCTTCCAAAAAACCTTCTGTAAGTCCATTCTTAAGTTTCCTTGACCCGATATAAAGTGTATTCACTAAACGGTTATCGATGATAATGAAGCTTAAACTACATTTCAGGAGTTTCTTCTGAGGTCTTAAGAAAATCCATTTGGAAAAGCGGAGACTACTTAGGCAATAACAAACAATTTTCTTCGGAAACTGTTTCAAGAGTTTGTTCTTTGACACCATCTATAGTTTCGTGGACATATGTAGGAGTGGCTTCTGTAATTCATAAGTCCATTCTATGATTCATACAAGAGCTGCAGTTAGATTTCCTCCAGAATCGTCTTAAAAACTCCAGGATTTTCTACTATATATCCTCCAAAAGTTCCTTCACGAAATCCTCCAGATATTCCTTCTGGGGATCTTCTACGAATTATTTTTCAAATTATTCACAGAGTTCCTTCTGGGAATCTCCTTTTTATTCGCCAACAGTTCCTTTTAGGAATTATCCAGGAGTTCCTGCGTAAATCGCTAGATCAAATTCCTAGATTGATCCCTGAAGTAACTCGGAGGAATTACAATCAACTATTTTTTTTTTTTGATGCATGGAAATTCTTTTTATGGAAAGGACAAATCCATATGCATACGTTTACGTCGACTTTTCAAATTCAAATAAGTAGAAAGACGCGATTTTTATACAAAAATATCTTTATACTTATTTTATTTTATAATACTAGCCTAAATTCTAGTTATTTCAAGGTTGCAGCCAAAATTCCATATCAATTTAATCGAAAAAGAGATTTTGACCCCTAAACATGATTATTTTGTATGGAAAACAGCTCTGTCTTCTATTTCTCGAAGTGTATGGACATTAGCATTGTAATGGCAGTGGAGTTATGTCAACCACACCAGGCTACGGTGGCGCTATCTGTTCATTCCACAGCGGCCGTTTTAGTTATTTTAGTGATACATTCTTAAAGAAATATGGAAAACTTCACAGAAGTCATTCCCCAGATGAAGGATAGAATTTCTAGGGGAATCCTCAAAGATTTCTTGCAGAAATTCCCAGAAAGAATTCCTGATGGAATCCTTCAAAGGAGTTTCAAAAGGAATCCCCAGATGACATTCCTGGAGTAAGCTCCAGACGTATTTTTGAAGGATTCCTCTGAATGAGTTTCTGGAGGAATCCTCTAAAGGAATCCACAGAAGGGCTTCTTGAAATAAGCAACAGATGAAATTGCTGGAGAAATCCCCAGCAGGAAATCTTGAAGAAAACTTCAGATGGCGTTCCGGGAGTAATTCACAGATGGATTTCTTCAAGAAATACCCAGAATGAATTTCTGAAAGAATCCCAGATGGAATTTCTGAAGCAGGAATTCCATAAGTAATCCGTTGATGGAATTGCCAAAAGAATCCCCAATGAAATACAGGTGAACTTGCCCGACCCAAAAAAGTAGAATAGCAATAATATAAAACAAATGTTTCGATTATTTCGATGATTAGATATCCGTTTGAATTTCTGACCGTGTGTTTGTTGGGTTTTATCGAATTACCTGGTATAATTCATGTAGGTATTTGGTGAAAACAGACATTTTTTGTAAGATCCTAAAATTCTTATAGTGATCTCATGTGATTTAAACGAATCTAAGCGAAATTTTTCGTGTAATTTTCTGAAATATTCTTTACAGTAGTTTACGAAGAAATTAGTACCAGAGCTAACACAAGCTGACTATGAGCCATTTTACGAAACGACAAGATTGTTGACATTGATATTGACTTGTTACGTGTTACGGCGCAAACTCTTGTCAAAATGTCATTCATACAATTGGCTCCCAAAATGGAGAAAACAGGGAAGGAATTCCTCTTTAGGAATCTCAAAAGAAGTTTCTGCAAGAACCCAAGATGGAATCTCAGAAGGAATTCCTTGGAAGAATCGTAGAAAGAGCTCCCTTGGGAATGCCAGAAGAAACTCCTGTAGCAATCCCAGGAACGATTCCTCTCACAAAGAACTTATGGAGAAATTGCAGAAAGAATTCCCAGTCTGGGATTCCTTCTGTGGTTTGTTCAGCATTCCTCTAGAAGTTCTCTCTGCAGTGCTTGAAATTGAGTGAATATGAATGGTACGATCAGTCATCAGCGCCAACCATTACTACGAACGAACACGCACAGGGAGCAAAGAGAAACCGAACCAATCGTGACCACTATTCCTCATGGGTCGGTTGGCTGGTGAAGCATATTGACTGGTAACGATTATTTCTCACTTGCTGCGGTGAGGCTGAAGATGCGTAAATGATCCAGTGAATTTATTTTTTGCTCAAAACTTGTAAAAACAATCAATTTGTCCTTAAGAGAATGATGGACGTGACTATTATAATCGATTTTATTCGAGTTTATGTCATTTGCACTGTAATAACGAGATAAAAAACAAGTATATTCATTACCGTATACACCGGCGAAGAGAGAGATTCAGAGAGCCGCACGGCGCTGAATCGTCGTTCCTCACTCTCACTCATATTTTTTATTGCTCCCTCTCCCCACTTGTTTCTGAAGCATGTTAGCCAATGAAGGCATATTACTACCGCTCTGGGTTGAAAAGCTGCAGTCAAAGAAGAGCAAATTTTGATTCGTCTGAGGTAAAACGCTTCCATTTTCAAGCGCTGTCTCTCTGTGATTCTTTCAAGGAACTCTCGAGGAACTTCTTATAATATTCCTCCACACATTCCTTCTAAGATCACTCTAAGAATTACTTTCGGGATGCAGCAGTAATTCCGGAAATTTTCTAATCATTAATTATTTCCGAGGTTTCTGCAGAGAATTCTTTCGGGTTTCCTCCAGGAGCTCCTTCTGAGAATCCTCTAGAGGGTTTCCTCAAGGGAGTCAAGGGAGGAAGGAGTCCCTTCTGGGTTTCCTCAAGGAGTTCCATTTAGGATTCTTCAAAGAGTTCCTTTTAAGATTCTTCCATTTGAGAACTCAATATTCTGAAATTTCTCCAGGAGCTTTTTCTGTTATTCCTCCAAAAAAAGTTCCTTACAGGATTTCTCTCGGAGTTCCTTTTTGGAGTCCTCCCGTAGTTCCATCTTGGATTTCTTCAAGAGTTTTATCTAGGATTCCTAAATTAGTTCTTTCTGACATTCATGAAGAAGTTCCTTTTGGGACTCCTCAAGGATTTATTCTTCCTTCTTCTGAGATTACTTAAGGAGCTCTTTTTGAGCTTTCTTCAAATTTTATTTTTAGGACCACCATGGGATGGCTGGAGGAAAACCCAGCAAAAATCCCTGGAGCTTTTTTTCAAAGGGATTCCTTCTTTCTGAAATTCCTCCAGGAACTTCTTCGGATATTCCTCTAGAGATTTCTTCTACGATCACTCTAAGACTTACTTCCGGGATGCATCCCGGAATTCCGGAATTTTTCTAAGTATTATTTTCCAGATTGCTGCAGGAACTTTTTCCGACGTTCCTCCATGAGTTCCTTCTGTCAATCCTCTAGAAGTTTCTCCATGGATTATATTAGGAGTTCTTTCTGGATTTCCTAAATGAGTTCCATTTAGGATTTTTCAGAGTTCCTTTCAGCATTCCTTTTGAGGATTCATATATTTTCCAGATGTTCTTTTAAGAATTCAAGCCGAGATTCCTTTCAGGATCTTTTGCGGAGTTCCTACTAGGATTTCTACAGGATTATTTTCTATGAATTAGAAATTTAGTCTTGAATTCCTAAATAAGATCTAGAAGTTTCTTCTAGTACTCCTCAAGGAGTTCTTCCTTCAGCTCAGTTTCGTGTTCAAAAGGAATCGCTCAAGAAATTTCATGACCGATTCCTGGCAGAAACTTTCTACAGTGACTGCCATTTGAATTGTAATTTCTTCGTAACTGCGTACTGCGATTGAAGAAAAGCGGTTTCTTGGCGATTTAGGCAAAGAATTTCCATTCATCAAGATAGGCCGAATAATCCTTCTGAACTGCAAACAGCAACAGCCCTTTCTCCTGAGATTCCTTGTGGAGCTCTTTTTGAGATTTGTTATAAAGTTCTTTCTAGGATCACCAAGAGTTCCTTCGTGGAATGGCATTCCTTGAGGAAAACCCAGCATTCTAAAACGGCAGCCTGCTAGTTATTACAACTTTAGCTTTGGTCAAGGAAAGGTGAATCGGACAATAATTATTTGTAATTTTTTTTCCATTTGTAATTTGTAATTTATTAGTAACATCACGACACCCTGTTGGACAGGCCATATATCATGACTTTATAACTAGTTAGATAATCCTTAAACTAGTTTAAATTATCCCTGCATTATTCTAGGTGAAATATCTGGTTTAAGTCCTGAAAGAAGGACATTTCCTCACAATTAACATCCTGGAAGGTAGTAACATTTATGTGGAAATTTTAGTGGCGTTCCATGAACTCATCTCTGTCTGGCAACACTTCCCGCGAGCTGCGGAATGCGTTTTCCATCCAACATATTGCGGCGGCGGCGAATAAGAGCAGAACATCGAAGAAACCTCTCTGCTGTTGTTGTAGCCACATCGCAATTCCTTTCGTCGCCGCAGTAGATGTACGTACGTAGGTACCTATCTAGCTAGCCTGCTTGCTAGAGATATCTGTGATAATCCGCGTGTGTGAGCACGGTCCACTGGTCGTCGTCGTCGTGTTCGGTTGTCGGTCGGTCGGTCCGTTATAGAGCTTGGTATTGGTATCTCGCGATGCGGTTCGCGACCGTCGTCGGTAGTATTGTGATTTCGCGGCGATATAAAAAAAATAAAACAGTGAAATTCCCCCTCGCTCTCTCACCGAATGCTCTCTGATGATGGTGTGATTAGTAGTGCGTATTTTGACAGCAAGAAATCGTCGGAAAGCGGAAAAACGTGCTTTCCTTGCGGATTTTCAGGGTGATTCTAAAAGCAATGGGATCATAGACAGCCTTGGCTTTGAACTTTCGTCTGACATCATCAGAACTGACTGATAAGTGACCACCTCGCGCAAAGGACCTTTCACCGTTAGTCAAAACTCGATCGGAGCAAGAGAAGAGAAAGCGAAGAACACCATCAAGCCGCTGCAGCAAGGGAGAGATCAGGCAGAAGAAGTTAAATATTTTGTTTTTTTTTTCTCGTTTCCTTTCCGGTCACTGCACCCTGACTGGGCCACTGTCTTCATTTTTTTCGGTGGATTACCTTACGTGTGGTGGATCTGTCGTACCTGTCTGTCTGGCTGGCTGCTGCTGACGCGCAATTTCCAAACAACAACAACCTCAACAACAGAACACGGCAAGCCAAGTGCATTCAAGCTGGAGTCTCTAACGAGGACAAATCTCATCTAGACCCGGATCTTTGGCATATACAGTACAGTGAGTATTTTATTTTGATTTTTGTATTTTGGAGGGTTAGAATGAAGTTAGAGAAAGAGTGGTTGTCGTATTATCTAGTGTGACAATGGGCATAATAGTTATTGAAGTCATAAACATTGACGATGAATGATGATATAAGAATCATTACAGAATGTATCAGAATGACTTTCAAAGTTCGATAATATACATATGTACATGTAAGTTTTTTGAAAAACAGGAAAATTGAAAGTAAAATTTCGTAAGGCCAATATAGCTACAGCTGTAAAGGCATGGGTGTATTCAGCATGACCATGCTGAGAGTGACGGATTCCATCAAATTTTCGTAATAAAAATTGCTTTGATTTTCTTGGACATAGAGTACCTTTGTGCCAGCCACACGATATACACATGCAAAATGGTCATTGGCAGAGGACGCTGTCAGTTAACAACTGTGGAAATGCTCATAGATCACTAAGCTGGGAAGCAGGCTTTGTCCCAGTGGGAACAATATGCCAAGAAGAATCTAAATCTAAAAATCTAAATTTTCTTGATGCATTACTGTTTGCAATCTGGTCTGTTAGTCAGTTCCAGAATATCTATTGTGGTTTATGTGGTTTCATTACCTCTTAAACCCAGAGTCTATCTAAGATCAATCATTCAATAAGTCATCACTGTCGGTCAGTAGCGAATGATTCACTTCGATTTCATTATACCAGCGATCTTGAACGATGGCATCACTGAAAAATTAAAGGTATGGGGAATTGGTATAATATGCACCTTTGAAACAAAACTCCCTCCCCCTGGATATTCGATCTTGACGCGATGGGAGGGCTTAACCCATTAGCACTTTAGCGCCAGTTCATTCACCACCGCTTGGACTTTGAGCTAGATATATCTAGTTAACGAGTTGAGCGCAAGTGAAGGAATCGCCGTAAGTGCTAATGGGAACCAAAGGAGTATCCGTCGTGCATTTATCACAAGTCAAAAACAAATTATAATTCAGCTTGCATAGACCTAATCTTTGCATTCTTTGAATTTTCTCAAATTTAACAATAATTGTTAAATTTAACGTAACGCAAGAGTGGGTAGAGGAGGTCTCTGCGTTACACTCATCATTCGTTACTTGAATTCGTTAGTACACAGGACAGGGGACGCTAGGATAAGTTGACTTACAGCCTTACAGATTAGATTCATTACAATTAGAAAATTATGGACTGATTAGGTAAAGATAAAACTGTTGATTATAGGAGTTTGTATTTGTATTTCTTATTTTTATTAGTTTTGTGAATTTATAAAAGTTGACAAATAATCATTATCATTTTTATTTTTGACAAAAATCAGTTGACTGAACTTTTTTGTTTTTATATCTTAGACGGTATTATTTCACTGATCAAAAAAAGCAGGAATTTAGTTAGGACTTAGGACGGTTGACATTGTAAAGGGTTACGATGGATATAATATTACTTTGGACTGAGATGATCACAGATATGCAGAAGACGACTAGCGAAATTAGAAACACAATTTGATACATTATTGACTATATTTTGACAAATAGGGTTTGACAAATTTCTTTACAATATCGAATGGAAGCTCAAAAAGTGTTATCTAACACTAATATGAGAGTTATTTGGAGATGATGCTGGTGCTGTCAATGACTAACATCGGTTATTGACACTATTGGTAATCAGCTTGAAATAATTTTCAGAATGTATTATAAAATAACTGAAGATATTATCTGATTATTGTTTGGGGAAGCTGTCAGAAAAACTAGTTGCCCATATCGGCTAAAAACGCTAGTTCTGGTAGCTGTCTTCGAATAATTTTCAGAAATATCAAATCTTTAAAAATTAGCTACGACACATTTTTTTTTCTTTTTGCTCTTTGTATATTTCTTAAGAATAGTACTCTGAAGGTGTTAACATAGACATAAACACCCTTTTTATCTCTGAATGTTGTCCAGTGACCTCGGAGATTTTCGATTATTGAAATATTGTTCAATTATCAAATCATCTTTGGAGCTTCCATGCGATCAAAACACTAGTGCGATGGGAAAAGTTAAAAACAGTATTTTTAAAAACTACTACGACCAGCTACGACCTAATGCTAATTACTACACACTTTGCTCAAGTTGACGACATCGTCTAGTCCATCGTGAGTATTAGTCCTAGTAGGGGGAAAGTTGGGAAAGGCTCCAGGCTTTGCTATCAGCTGTCCTGCAGCTCCACCTGGTCACTCTTCAAAAAAAAAAAAAAAAATATGCACCTTTGAAACAAAACTATTTATCCAAAGGTATGAACAATTAGTAAAAGTATTTTCATAAAATTGAATTTCTAGAGGAAAAGTGTTCGAAAAGGTTCAGCAGTTCTATTCGAGAATGGAAATTCCAACATGAATTCGAACGCATGCCGAAGGAAAAATTCATAGGAACATCGTGACAATGTCACATGGTTTCTGTTGAAAATGCTTTGACATCCATGTGCTAGATGAACAAATTTAGATTTGAATAATGAAAAGAAATCCACGTACTCCGGTGAGACTTGAACTCACGACTCCCAATTCGTAAAACGGGTGCTTCTATTCCTTCAAACTACGGAGTCACTCGACCATCAACGTCGCCAGTAGGCATAGAACTGAACTCGATTCCGCAGTCGCACATGGTTCACAATCCAAACCTCCTTCCTTCGGATGAACCGAAGGTGTAATTCTTAGCGAAATGCATGGAAATCATGGCTGCAGTTTCTAGGCAATTTCAGCAGAAGTTCCGAAAACCCTTCAAATAATCTTTGTAATAGTGTTCAAGTTATTTTATACAAGAGAATGCTTTTCATGACATACTTGGAGAGAATTTTTGAAAAATGTCTGAGTGAATCTGAATTCCATTGAAAATTATAAAAACTGTTAGGTAGAACCTTAAAACTATATGTATTAATCTCCGGTCAATTAGAGATTGACATTCAGGAAAAAAAAATACTAAACGAGATACTTTCACTAAATCAAATTATAGATTAGATCGGACTCAACTATCCGAGGATTTGCAAATAAAACGTCCTTGATCCCGATAATCCAAACATTTGATGTTCATTTCCCTTTTAGCATTCTACTATTGGGCAACTTCCGGGTGTTCCTCCAGCAATTGATTCAGTGCATTAGTCCAGGAATTTCTTTTGAGAATTCCTTCAGGAATTTCTTCTGGGGATTTCTTTAAGCACTTTTTTTAGATTTCTTATAAAAAATCCATCTAGGAATTCTTCCAAAAACTGTCGATTACTTCAGAAATGCCCTTTGGATTCCTTCATGAATTCCAACTGTGGAATCCTCCAGAAATATGCGCTGGGGATTCCTACAAAAACTCTTTTTGGGGACTTCCTAAAAAAAGTTATCTGCGATTTTCTTTAGGAATTCCTGCTGGGGATTCCTCTAGAAACTCTATCTGGTGACTCCTCCAGGAATTGATTCTGCGGATGCCTTCAAAAACCGCTTCTGTAAATTCCTTTGGTGATTTATTCACGAATTGCTTTTGATTATTTCTTCCAAGAATATCAAAAAAACTCCATCTGTCGATTATTCCAGGCATGTTATACAGATCCTTCATAACTTCCTGTTTGGGATTTCTCCGGAAACTCCTTCGGGGATTCCTTTAAAAGATCCTTCGGAGATTCCTCAAGACTATAATTCAGGAGATTCTAGCACGAATTCTTTTTAAGGATATCTTCAAGAAGTTCTTCTGGAAGTTACTCCAGGAATTTCAGGAATTCCGTCTGATGATTCCTCCACGAATACCTTCTGTGCATTCCTGCATATTCCCCTTTGGAATCCTTGAGGGTTTTCCCCAGGAACTTTTGTAGCATTTCCAGAAGGAACTTCTAAAGAATTCCTTGAAAAGAAAAAAAAACTCCTTGAAGATTTCATATAAAAAAGTATAGAAGGAATCCCAAAAGGAACTTCTGGAGAATTTCCGTAGAAAAAATTCCTGGAAGGTTGAATGAACTTCTGGAACTTCTGGAAGTTTCCAGAAGGAACTTCAGGTGGATTCCCAGAAGGAATCCTTGAATGATTACTAGAAATTTTTATTGAAGATTCCCTTATAGGAATTCCTAGAGGATATTCAGGAATCTGGAAGGATTTTTTGAATGAATTTGTGAAATATTTTCAGGAGAACTCCTGGAGGATTTCCACAAAGAAATCCTTGAGTATTCTCATATGAAATTCCTGAAAAATTCACCGAATATCCTGGAGGATATTAAGGAGAAACTTCCAGAGGATTTCTGGAAAAAAAAAATCGAAGGAATTGCTGGAGCAATTTACAAAAGAAACTCCTTGAGATTTCTCTAAGAAACTTTTGCAAGAATCCTTGAAGGATTCCCAGTAGTAACTTCTGGAGGATCTTGTGAAAGCCTTCCATGAATTCCTCCATATTCCTTATTGGATTCCTTCAACGAATTTTGCCAGAACCTTCTGTATCATTCTCAGTAGGAACTTCTGGAGGATTCTCTAGAAATAAAACTAAAACCCCTGAAAGATTCCTGAAATCCCAAAATAAACTCCTTTAGAATTTCGTAGAAAGAACTCCTGGAAGCTTCCCAAAAGGCGTGTACATAAACTACGTAGACCTATGTTTGGCTATATTAGACCCCTTCCCATTCGTTAACTGTTGTCCATACACAAAGTCTACGAAGTTTATGGGCTGACCCAAAGAATCTTCTGAAGGATTCTTACAAGCAACTCCTGGAGGATTTTCAAAAGTAACTTCTAGAGAACTCTTCAGATAGGTAAAACTTTTGGAAGATTTCTAGAATATACTTCAACAGAGCTTTCAGAACTCCTGGATAATTTCCAAAACAAACACCAGGATATTTCCCATAAAGAACCCTTGAAGGATTTCCAGAAAGAAGTCCTGGAGAGTTCCCTATAGTAATTCCACAAACAGACGTAACTCTTAGAGAAAATTCATCAAAAAAATTGCCCGGTGTCTTTTTCATGAGCACATTGCCACCTGTTGATAGAACCGCGCGAGACGCTGTCGACCATGGTGAATTTCGATTTGACGTTTGCCTAACACGCACATTACTATACAAATTTCCTGTAATTTTCGTTTGCATCATTCAGCAACGTGTACACTGGCAAACATCAAAGCGATCGAATACTAGCGCCTCTGGTGGAATGATCGCGGAAATCAAATGAAATTTGAATTGATCGTTAAATGCATGTGCCAAGCCGTTTTGAAGAGTGTTAAGTCTGTTTGTCTGTGGTAATTCTTTAAGGATATTCAAGAGAAAGCCCTAGAACAGTGATCCTCAGGCCCATTTTTTCGACTGCTCGTATTGCAACACCTGGATCGATTTGTGAATGGAGAAATTTCAGAATAAATTTCCGTAAAAATCCATCAAAATCTCTTCCTGGTAACCTGGAACACACCCTTGCAAGAGTCCCGAAAAGAATTCCTGGAGAAACCTTAGAAGAGACTTCTGGAGAAATAGTTGAACGAATCTCATAAGTACTTGGCTCCAAATTCAAGTCCCCGTTGAAGTGAAGATCGTGTCACGCTAACCAAAGATGGATGGTCATTGGACCAAGGCCGCTGGACGTGTGTAGAAATTTTTATTATTATTAGCCTTATTTACGAGGCTTCCAGCCCTAGGCTGGTTTGCCTCGGCGTGTGTAGAACGATTACGCCGACTACATTCGATAGTTACCAGTACTTTGTGACCCACGTGTGTGTATGATTGGGAATGAAACTAGGTTGGGTCACTCACGAATGTGGCTCTCGGATTCCATCAGTTCTCACATCAAGAAACTAAAAACGCAGTCATTCATTTTCAGCTGAAAAACAGGCAATGAGACTGATAGGGTAACCAATATAATTTGGACCCCCATATATTTTGGACCCCCTTTGTCCTATTATCACAACTTACACAGGTTTAATGATGAGATGACGGAAATTTTTAGAATCATTCGCTAAATAAGATCGCTCTGCACGGGCAGCAATCATTTCCTCACTGGAAATATCTTTATTTGCCTTGAAATTTTTTTTTGCCAATCTTGTCATCCGTACGAGTGTCGCATCATGTTTACAAAAAGAGATTGCGGTGCTGAAGAAACTCGCAGATGTAAACAAAAACGTTTATCATTCTAGCGCATTAATTTCGCAAAGTTCGTCTAATCAGCCTTTGTCAATCAAGTAATTAGGATGTAATCCAACATATTCAAGCGGCAAATTCTTCCAAAACACTTTCAAACGAGTTTAAACACCGGCTGTCCAAAATATATACTGAAGAGGGTCCAAAATATATTGGGGTGTCCAAAACAGTGAAAACTGATGCTTCAAAAATCAGTTATTTTCATCAAATTTTCAGCCAGAAATGACCTTGTGGGTATTTTTAACGAACAGTGGAGGCTTTTACGAACATACTAACATCATCATTATGTATGAATACCCTCTGAATCTGTTTGATTTTGAATTAAATTCAAGCCAATGTCCTCTAGGGGTCCAAAATTCAACCGTTACCCTATCACTAGTTTACAAAATAAAACGAAAGTCGTGAACTTCTGTCAACGACCAAAGTTTTTGAAGCACAATTTAGCGCTGATTTCGAAACCGTGCTTCAAAAAATTTTAAGTAGAACAGTTTTTGAGTTTTAGCTCAATATTGAGTTTTACAACTTTTTAAAATATGAAATTAACTAAAATTCAAATATCTTGCGTTTTGTTCAACCAATTTTAAATCTTTTTCCATAAATTAAAAGCTGAGTATAATACAATTCGATCGTTTGAATGCAGGTTTTGCGTCAGATTGATGAAATTCAAGATATTATCAAGTTTTAGGGACGATCTCCCTAAATTTTAGCAAAATTTCCGAAAATATTTGAAGAAATGTATTTCTTTCAATAAGAAAAAAAAAACAATTTAAAAATTCTTTCTCATCGTTCATTTGACATATCATATGTAGGCGAACTACAGTAAAAAATTCAGCTCAATCGGAGCATTGATTACGGAGAATGAGATGTATGAAGTTAGCGACTTTGCTTAAAAATAGAACAAAAATCGTTTTCAAATCATCAACCTTGTATGGAAAGTCGAAAACATTTCCGCTGTACTGTAATTTTTTTTCCTTCTCGTTTTCGAACTCAGGGCATGATTCTACACCAAAAAAGATCATCAATTCGGTTCCTTTGAATTCCACTAAGAATTTGCATCCTTTGACAGATACGTATTTCGACCTCAACTGTAAGGTCGTCTTCAGTGTCTTGTCAAGTACAAGACACTGAAGACGACCTTACAGTTGAGGTCGAAATACGTATCTGTCAAAGGATGCAAAATCTTAGTGGAATTCAAAGGAACCGAAATATTGTTGTTTAACTAATAATTCACCAGCAAAAGTCTGCAGGATCATCATATGAACTGAAAAATACATTAAAACTTATGTTAAATTAACAATTAGTAACTTGGTGTTTTTGAGCCCAATATCTATATATATATATATATATATATATATATATATATATATATATATATATATATATATATATATATATATATATATATATATATATATATATATATATATATATATATATATATATATATATATATATATATATATATATATATATATATATATATATATATATATATATATATATATACAGTCGAACCTCCATGAGTCGATGTTCCTTGACTCGATATCGACTCATGGAGGTAATTTTTTCCATACTGAAAAATAATTTCTGGGTTACTATGATGGTCCCCCCCAAAAAGCTTCCCAAAGGATTTTTGTTCCACTACTCGATGATTCCTTGAGTCGATGGTCCCTTCAATATCGACTCATGGAGGTTTTACTGTATATATATATATACAATATCTATATATATAAAAATGCAGTGGCATACGTGGGACCGCGCATAACTTGCGAACGGATGGTCCAATTTTGATCGTTTTAGTTTTGTTCTGTTAGTTTTCACCCAAGGAAGGTTTATGAGGCAAAAAAACTTGGAAAAATTGAGAGTTTTTGAAAATCGATCTTCCATACATTTTGTGAACGAGTATTTGGGCTTGGAAAGAAACTAGAAACGTCAAAAAACGCAGTAGGCAAGACAAAGTTTGCCGGGTACAGCTAGTATATACACACCAAAAATCGATTTGTGATTTCAGCAAAATGGTTTACTGAACAACAATCAGCAAACCAACGTTTTACCGATAAATCAGCAGTTTGGATTTATTAGCTGAAAATCAGTAAACTAGTCCGGTTTTCTGAATTTTCAGCAGAATTTTCCGCCGTCAGCTCTGTCGGCTACTTGTCAAAATAGAAAAAAAAAAATGTTGAAGTTGTGCGAGCTGCTTACTAAGTGACACCTTGACGGAATCGTATTCCTATTTAACGAATTTTTATCGACGTAATAAAGTGTGTAACCGGACAAAATTAAACTGCTCATCTCTCTTGCACGTAAGGATATGGTAAGTATTAAATTATTCTAAATTTCAAACGAAATTATAGAATAAAACAATTTTTCTTTGCACGGTAGATACAACACCCGGAGTAAAAAGGCGATATCAAAGATGTCCGACGCATGATTCACGACCCGTTCATTAGAGATATTTCAGCGATTCAGCCCAATTTATGTAATTCAAACCATTTAATTAGTTTCGTTTTAAATGAATAAAATGGAATTGATCCAAAACAATTTCGTTCACTGAAAGGTTTTTTTTTTTTCAAAAAAATAAAAGAAAACACGATGTTTTGTTCTGGTTTGCTGAAACTCTTCAGCAAAGTGGTGGTGAATCCCGCGTCGGCCGAGTTTACTGAAGTTTCAGCACGATTTGCTGATCATTCAGTAAACCGTTGACAATCACGATGACAGCCGAAATTGCTGAAAGTTTCAGCAGATTTTTTTACTGAATTGTTTGCTGAAAATACAGCTCGGCAAAATTCAGCAAAACTTTGCTGATTTTCAGCGAAAAAAATTTGGTGTGTATATATAAATGCAGTGGCATACGTGGGACCGCTCATAACTTGCGAACGGGGAGTCCAATTTGGGTCGTCTTAGTTTTGTTCTGTTAGTTTTCGCCCAAGGAAGGTTTATGAGGCAAAAAACATAGACAAATTGAAAGTTTTTGAAAATCGATTCTTTATACATTTTGAACGGGGACTTGGAATTGGCTAGATACTTAAAACGTCAAAAAACGCAGTAGGCAAGACAAAGTTTGCCGGGGTCAGCTAGTTTCTATATAAAAATTCACAATTCAATTTCCTATGTAAAAACAAATGTAAAAATAAGTATGTCAGTCCAAACAATATCGCAATAGTAGCAGAAATACTTATCAAATATGCTCGAAACTAAAAATTAATATCTGCGTGTTTTAAAAGGGATTTACATTGGGTGTTGCAAGTCACCCCGCACGACGTCTTGTATCAAAAACGACCTTATTTGGCTTTTTCAACATGAAAAAATAAATCAATCTATAACTTGTTCACTCTATTTTATAGAGGGGCCGGCTATTAAAACTATTACAAATAGTTTGAATTTTAAAATTGAGTTTAATCAACATTTTTTGTTAGTTGAAGCTAAAAAGTGTTGCAAGTCACCCCGTTTGACGGTACGTATTCTGTTCTATCTTCAGGTCTAGTGTAGAGATTTCGACTCTATTCAAAATGCAGCTAGAAATCTAGCAAAAAAAAATCAAGATAAGTTATTCCAAAAACTAAAAACAATCGTTAAACATTCTATTTTACAACACTGTTCAAGAGAAAAATTCAATATTTTCCCGGATAAACACATTTTACCCCGCCCTTCCTCAGTCGAGTTGCGAATAAAGAGCGAAGGCACATCGACAAGAAGACAGCGAAAATTATTGTCGACGTGGGATCTTGCGTTAGCGACGCGACGGTACACTGAACGGCGGCTTGCGGTGAAAATTACTATTCTGAGGGTCAATTTAAATACACAACGCCACTAAATTTGTGCAGACTGATTTTCGTTTCAATTCAACAGAATTATGTTTTCAATTTTACCATGGACTCGATTTTCAATTTAAAAAAGTTTCTGTTTGCAACCGGATTCGAACCAAGAACCTTGACATCACCAGGCTCGCACGCTACCACTCGGCTATCGAACCGGTTGATGCGAGAAGAAACAAAACACACACAAGAAGCGATAGTGGGTCGATGATCATGTTTTGCCATGGTAAATTTAAAAACATTGTTATGCTTGTCATTACTGCAAGCCGACTTTCAGTGTATGCTTCCACGGCGCTACCGGACTCTCACGCCGATGTATTTATAACCGCAAATGACCGGTTTTCTCGGCGTGAATCGTCGCCGTTTGTCTAATCATCGGACTTGCATTGTTGTATTGGCATTTCCTAAGTGTGACAAAGTCTAGTACCGATGCTTTAACGATCTAAGTGCTATCATATCCCCAGACGATTAGAATTCTCAACAGTCTCGATGGATTGAAGTGGGAAGGTCACAGACGTTACCTTGTGCCTAGTTTCAATCGAGGATCCAATCGAGGTAAAAGACCTCCAGTGGAACACATACATTCGCATGAACGGGTAGAACGTGGTCTGGTCTGGTAGGTGTAGAGTAGAACAGAAGGAATGTCAATGGATCCCGCCTCGTCGCCATGAACGAGCCAAATTTGTTCCAACTCTGTCTCCGGTAAACCGGCGGATCATCAAATTAGTGTGGTTTTCATTCATCGACGGACGCTCATTAACCTTCCGGGACACAATGCGGTCAGCCCGTAGACTGCTGCACAGGAGTAAATGAACTTCTACGTTCGTACGGGCTGAACCCGACCCACAATGACACGTCGATAGTGATTACGTGATGTTTTTGTTTTTTCTCCCTTTTTCCTGTCCGCCACCGCCGCACCGTTTGGTACTAGTGTACGAACACCGGCCACGCGAGCACACTCAAACTGATGCAGAATTACATCTACGCATACGACTTTGTACGGGCGGAATGCGAAATACTCTTGTGTTTCGGAAACTCGATCAGGTTGAACCTACTGCTACTAGGTAGAAGGGATCAGGTTAGCAATATGGAAATGTGTGGATAAAAGACATCAAAACAGAAAACTGAAGAAACCGTTATGGAGATGGGATTACCGTGATGGAGCCCTGAGAGCTCGGAGAGCTCCCTGGTTGGTCGTTCAGCAGAGAGCTTGGATGGTACGGGAGAGTCATTCATCTGACGATACGGACGGTCGATCACCGCCTCCGGCTTATCAGCTTCATGAAACGCACATGTTATCGGTGCGCTATCAGTTCGGATTGAAAGCCGGGGTCCGTTTCCATAGCCCATTACCTACAATGTTGGCACTGCGCTGCTGACTCGGCAGCTCATTATCTGTTTGCAAGTGTAAAATACACCAGGCCGGACTGACGCGCGGGCAGGAAAAGCAGAAAAATATGTGTGAAGAAGAACCGTACCGAATGACGATAATGACGACGATTCTCTGATGTGGTTGGTTGCGGACGCCGCAGAGCTGTTCGAAAATGATTGGTGAATAGACCGGCAGGTCCCGCCGCGTGTGCATGAAGTGCACCACAAGTAAATGGCAATATAGCAGAGGAAAAACATCTACCGAGGGCAATAAAATGTTACACATGATGGCGAATTCGGGATGTTTTCGGTGGGTATTTGAGATGTTTGAGCTAACATTGTATTGATTAGTGTCTTTGGTAATAGTAATTGGAAGGAAAACGCATCGCTGAACGTGTTAGTTAATTAGCCCAATCGGATCTATTTCATGGTAAACGTAATATAAGCATGAAGCACGTGTTGTATAAATTGGTCTTTCAAAAAAGTTAAGTACGTGGGGACGAGAAAGGGGATTCGTTCAGAAATTCCTTCTAGGGTTTCTCGAGGAATTCCTTCTGGGAATTCCTCCAGACACCCTTTCTGATGATTCCTCCAGATTCCTATTTTATTGCTATTCATTCCTCCAGAAATTCGTTCAGAGGATTTTTCCAGAAACTCCAAAAGAGATTCCTCCAAAAGTGCCATCTGGGGATACCCCCAAGAAACTTCTGGAGATTCCTTCAAAAATTTGTGAAACTCCTGGGGATTCCTCTAGGAATTCGTTCTGGAGATTCCTCCAGGAACTCTATCCATTCATCCAGGAACTCCTGTTGGGGATTTCACCAGAAACTGCATTGGTAGATTCCGCCAAAAACACTTTCGGGGACTTCAGCCAGTTCTATGTCACTTAAGTGCTATGGTAATGGGCTGCCACAGCAACCCATGATTCGATTCACGATCTACCAGGATCTCGTCGATAACGGTGAGGAACAGTAGCGATGATAGTATACATCCTTGCCTCACTCCAGTGATGACCCGGATGGGGTCAGACAAGACACCGAAAATGCCCCGTACTGTGCTTCAATGAGGCCGATGATTTTCTCAGGAACACCCTTGCGTCTAAGGGCTTCCCACTTTCTTTCGTGATTGAGACGGACGAAAGCTTTTTCGTAATCAATGAACACCAGGTAGAGAGATTCTTGAAACTGATTGATTTGCTCCAAAATGATTCGGAGCGTGACAATAGGGTAGGACGGGGCAAGATGGTCACCCGGGGCAAGATGAGCACCCCTCTGTTTTACTACTTTTATGGTGATTTTTGTCCAAACCACTTCATAATCTATTAGAATAAAGTTTATCCTGTTTGTAAACCTGATATAAGGTACTTCATCACGAACTAATTGAAAAATATCGTCAAATTAGTCAATAGCATGGATTTTGAGCATTTTCTTATAAGAAATCATCAGAATGAAATAAGGTTTTTATGTCAAAATATATTTTTACTGTAATTCTAATTATAACCCAACAATACTAGCTTACTGCAAAGCATTTAAACTTACATTAGGAAATATTGAGCATGAGCATGAGCATAGATGACCGCACAATTCGTAGTTGCTACTCCGTGATTGACCAGAACAATCGAAATTGCACAAGGAACCAATGAATAGGGCTTAGGACTAGCTTACTATTCTCAATGTACACAGGTCGAGAGCTCTCAACTTTAATAGGGGTCAATAACGGCGCCGCACAGTGGGACGAAATCAAAAAAAGTGGGACATGGGTATTTACTCAGAAACTATTGGATTTAGCGTTATGTGGTATTCTACAATGTTTCTTCATTTTACAAGTACTTTATTTTGATGTAATAAAATTTCACTTAAGGGTGGTATACACTTAGATAAAAAAATTAACTTTTTTATTTTACGTCAAAATTGAAAAATGTCTAACAAAACATTGTAGATAATGTATTTAGAAGAAACTTTGTCGAAGACTAAAAAATTCTATCTCGCAGTTTAATAAAGTTATAGGGCAAAAATGGTGTATATGTCCCTTAAAATCGATTTTTCGAAATATCTTTTTAGAATGAATTTTCCCAGTTTTCCAATGTTCGGCAAAGTTGTAGATACTGCAAAAATACACATTTTTTCTGAAGACAGCAAATGGCTATCTTTTCGTTTTAAAGACTTAGGAATGTTTTTCTTACTTTTTTATACCAACTTTAGGGGGATAGATCATACAGAATAGCGGCTATTAGCAGCTAATTTCCACGTTATGTTTTGCATGAACTTACACCCTTTCGATACATATGCAAATCACAACGGGATCGAGCGGGATTCACTACACTTTTTCAATTTATGCATCGTAAGATTTTAACACAAATACCCCACTTAACAAACAGTATGTTTAAAAGTTTTTTTTCATTTTTTTTTTATTTTGCCTTTGATCTGCAAAGTTGTAGATGCTCAAAAATACACGGTTTTACCAAATAGACCAGATTACAGAGCTCGATTATGTAAAAACATCAAATCCTGAGAACTAATAGGAATAGCATAGCATAGCATAGCATAGCATAGCATAGCCGACCGTACACATCCTGGGGTGGCTGTCGATAGAGACGTTTAATGCGCCAGAAAAGCTGCCTGGGGCTTGACAGACTTTTCATTGAACGAACTCTCGACACCTGGCCAGGTCCTTACGATCAGCGGGGATGGGGAGGAAATGTTGATTAGATATCTACTCAGAATATGTCCAAGAACTTGGCCCACTTCATAGATATCTGGAGTAGGAAGTTGGATGGGGTTTTATAGGATGCTTTCCGTGGCGAAAAAGCGTATGAAAAGATGTTATAAAGCAATATTTAATTATGTATTATTATTTAACTTATTACCGCTGAAAGAGTAAAAATTAGAAACATATGTGGAGGTTGTTAAACAATGATTATATTTTAGAATAAACTTGAGTACTTGTTTGAGATAAAGTTGCTATCATTGGAAGAAAAAATAAAGGTAATGTTTACACAGGCGTCAAACATTATTACTTTACACAGGAATGCATGAAAGATGAATCGCAGATCTCACGTTGTAATTCATCTATGTGAAGCGATCCACATGCGTTATGGCGTATGCCCAATTATAACAATACAGAAAAGACCTCTTTAAAAAGTCCGCCCATAGAAAAGATAAATCGGATTAATCTCACCATGCTAACACTGAATCGTCATCCGGGTACTACTACTTTGTACAGGAAGCCAAGATACCCGTAACGCACCAGAAGATATCCGTCGCGAATCTGCAGTTCAGAAGCATTCATCCGACACCATGTGTGGTACAGATGTAGTGTATTTCATGCGAATCAATTCCATCCACTGCGTTGAAAGAAACTGCAATTTCAGGCCAGCAGATTGATTTGAAGAGGGGTACACATCGTGTGATTCAGCAACTGCGGACGAGAATTTTTCACTAGAGGATCCGGCAGGTTCTCACTGAACACATAATTGGGCTTTCGATTTCTTCTAATATTGTTCATTGGGCACTATTAATCATAAATTTTCGTATTCAGTGATTTCGTTTTATCCAAGCCGAAATGAAACTCAACAGAAGGAAAATTCTAACACCCGAAGATTTCAACACGTCCACACGCGCGCACAGACTACTGCATCCTGAGAACTAATAGGAATAAAGACAAATTAAAAAAACAGTTATTTGGAGATAATATTTTTTCTACTACCGCGGTTGGCACAAGAAGGTGTAGATCACAGAGAGCACGATGGGCGGGCCAGGTGGAGCGTGACCTAGCGAGCATTGGGCGCGACCGAGAATGAGAGCGGCAGCCACAAACCGAGTATTGTGGCGTACTATTGTTGATTATGTCTTGTCTTAAATGTGATGTTGAACAAATCGACACTGATTTTTCATTTGGGCCTAACTGATATTTTCGAGTTCTCTTCATCGATCCTCTCTTTGTGTTATCACAGAATGTGTAATGAGTTTTCCAAAGATATTTTGGTTGAAATGTGAAGAAGACGACTAGATGTTGCTATAGAAACAAAAAGAATAATGATTTTGTTTGTTTTGATCAAGTTTTATTAGCGAAAGAGAGAGTCAAAGAAGAGAAATCGACCAAGTCAGTTAGGCCCTTATGAAAAATCATTGTCAAAATAAATGTATGTATGTATGTATCACTTTTCTCCTTCAAATCAACCTTAAACTAAACAGTAAACAGCTCTGTCCTTTGAATATTAAATATTAGATTGGTTTGAAATCACTTTCAAAAATTACACTCTGACTGACCTCGATATATCTAAAACCAGAACACGTACAAAAATACCGCCTCCAGAAAAGTTGTTGCTTATTTGGGCTTAATTACTTTGATGAAGACAGCAACTTTGTAAGTCCTCAGGATTTGGAGATATTGAGGTCAGTCAATGTGATGCAATATTGCTGCAATATTTTTTGTAGGTCTATACTTATGCCGGGTAGTGTATTTCTATGCATCTACAACTTTACTAATCAAATACAAAATAAAAAAAAATGTTTTGAAATCATCTTTCAAACATACTGTTTGTTAAGTGGGGTATTTGTGTTAAAATCTTAAGATACATAAATTGAAAAAGTGTAGTGAATCCCGCTCGATCCCGTTGTGTTTTGCATATGTATTGAAAGGGTGTAAGTTCATGCAAAACATAACGTGGAAATTAGCTGCTAATAGCCGCTATTCTGTATGATCTATCCCCCTAAAGTTGGTATAAAAAAGTAAGAAAAACATTCCTAAGTCTTTTAAACGAAAAGATAGCCATTTGCTGTCTTCAGAAAAAATGTGTATTTTTGCAGTATCTACAACTTTCCTGAACATTGGAAAACTGGGAAAATTCATTCTAAAAAGATATTTTGAAAAATCGATTTTAAGGGACATATACACCATTTTAGCCCTATAACTTTGTTAAACTGCGAGATAGAATTTTTTAGTCTTCGACAAAGTTTCTTCTAAATACATTATCTACAATGTTTTGTTAGACATTTTTCAATTTTGACGTAAAATAAAAAAGTTAATTTTTTTATCTAAGTGTATACCACCCTTAAGTGAAATTTTATTACATCAAAATAAAGTACTTGTAAAATGGAGAAACATTGTAGAAGACCACATAACGCTAAATCCAATAGTTTCTGAGTAAATACCCATGTCCCACTTTTTTTGATTTCGTCCCACTGTGCGCCGGCCACGTCCTTACGGTTATCGAGGATGGGAGGGAATGTTAGTAAGACAAACGTTGTTATAAAGACCGCGAATCGCTGCATCTCCACGTTTGTCTCAGGAAGGATTTTTTTGTTAGTAGGGTAAGGTACATTGTCAGTCCGGGAGTTACCTATGGTTGGTGATATGATTTGGCAATGGATCAATATACACAAACCGCCGTTACAACCGACCACTTTTCTACACAAAAACTAGTCAAAATGAAAATTCTATCGCGCGTCTCCACTCCACTAGGGAGCAGAAACCTTTAGTCTATTCCACACAGAAATACACTGAACGCGATTCAATTGTCGGCGCTCGGATTTTTTTCGACCGGCGAACCCGAACTAACACTTTTCACTCTTTTGTGTAAATGCAAAAAATGAAAGAAAATATTTATTATCAACTAAAAGTGTATTGGGAACTAGCGCGACGGGAAGCAAAAAATTCGGAACCGACTCGATCCACGACCACGACGCGTCCACCGCACACTCACCGCCGTCGAAATGCTCACTTCGGAATAGAAAAAGAAAAATCGAACCACCGAAGCAACGCGCGCGAACTGGCACCCGGACAAAATTCTATAGCACACTGATGCACGCTGGGTCCGCCGCCTTCGAAATGCTCACTTCGGAATCCATTTTAACTTACATTAGAAAATATTGTCTAAAAACAAACATTAAAATTTATTCATTTTTAGTTATTACCCTATAGTGGGGCAAGTTGAGCACCCCTGATGGGAATATAGACAATATTTTGAAATTATTGTAATCCAGTCAATAGTGCCGAACTGTGCCGAACACAAGTTTCCGTATACTCTACAACTATTTGTTTGCGAAAATTAAAAAAAAATAAAATAAGCCACTTAATATTCGTTTATTGTATTTCGGGTCATTTTGTATAAAGTGTTATAACTACATTTTTTTCAATATTCGAAAAAGAAACTGATCATTTTAGACCGTGATACCATAGCTATAAACAATATTTACTATATCAATCACTGTCTGGCCAATTTATAGTTAAAATATTAAGTTTTTAATTAAGTGCTCTTATTGCCCCGTAGGAGGCCCCGCAGCATGTTCGGACTGACCATAAAACATCTTTTTTGTTTAGTCAAACAAATAATCCTTGTTGTGCATTTTGAACCCTACCATGTTTATGGGTGGTAGAAAACATGATATAGAGAAGAACTACTGAGAGGTACTTTGAAAAATTGTGATCACTTCCAATAAAATCAACGTGATCCTTAGGGTGCTCATCTTGCCCCGCCCTACCCTATGGTCCACACAAGATCGACCGGTTCGGAATTCTGCTTGCTACCATCGGAGAGCTGCGTCAATCTTCTCCTGTATCCGGTTAAGGATCACTTTGCAGGGAACTTTGAAAACGATGCACAGCAACATGATGCCCCGCCAATTCATATATCACATATAGTCGGGTCACCGTTTTTGGGTACCTTTACTAAGACGCCTTGCATCCAGTCACCGGGAAATGTCGCGGTTTTCCATATGTTGCAGAATAATTGATGCAGAAGTTGTACGGATCCTACGGTTTCAGCTTTGGACATATCGGCTGATACGCGGTTGACTCCAGGAGCTATGTTCGACTTCATGCTACGGATGGCTGTTTTGATCTCCTACAATGCTGCAGCTTCATTGTTGACAGGAGTAATAATGTATAGACCTCTATGCTGAGATGTCGGTGGCGTCGTCGATACAGGTTTCCAAAGTGCCCGAACCCCAGAAGGTCACCCGGGTCGGTCAATAGCTGTTCAGACGTGTCTTTCAAGGGCTTCATGGCATTAATCTTAGTCCCACTAGGGCGACGTTAGACATCGTAGAGGAGACGAATGTCGCCGGTATTTGCGTCTTTCTCGCCTTCATCGGCTAGAGAGTCCACCCACGCTCTTTTGTCTCGTCTGCATGAGCGTTTCACTCAAGTTTCACTTCCTTCTCGAGAGCCGAATAGCGCTGACGGGCTACGGCTTTGGCTCCTCATGTTTTCGCTCGCTGTATCGCGGCTTTGGCGTTCCTCCGCTTCTATATCTTCCTCCAGGTATCATCTGTGATACACTGCTTTCTCAGGGAGCGTAGCTCACCCAAATTATTCTCGCCGGTGGCGATGAAGGCGTTCTTGATGGCGCTCCATTGATCTTCTACGCTTCCACCTGCTGGAATATCCGCAGCATGGTTCTCTAGCTCTTCGACGAAGGACCTTTTCACCACAGCGTCTTCCAGTCGGCGTGTGTTGAACCGGCGCCCGATTTTTTCCTCCTGTTGCTGGATCCTGGCAATGCGCAGTCGGATCTCGCTGATTAGGAGATGATGATCGGACGCAACGTCGGTGCTACGTTTGTTCCGTACATCAAGAAGGCTCCATCTCCATTTTCGGCTGATGCAGATGTGGTCGATTTGATTTTCCGTGACGCAGCACCCATGTCACTTTGTGCACTGGTTGATGAGGAAAGAGCGATCCCCCAATCACCATGTCATTATTGTTGCCACAAAACTCTGCAAACAGCTCTCCGTTTTCGCTCATTTCTCCGAGGTCATGGCGTCCCATGACGTCCTCATAGTCCGAGTCAGACCCAACCTTCGCGTTGATGTCGCCCATGAGGATATTGATATCACCTTTCAGAATCTTGTCCACGACAGCATTCAGTTGGCTGTAAAAGTCCTCTTCATCTTGCAATTCGGCAGCATCGGTTGGCGCGTAACATTGGATCATGGTAAGGTTTCGAACCCGTGTTCTGAATCTGGCTACAATTATCCTCTCATCAAGAGGTTCCCACTTCATGAGCGCAGCGTGAGCGTGAGCGCTGAGTAGAAAACAAACTCCACGGTGGCGAGGAGCGTGTTCACCTCGCAAGCCAGAGTATATGTAGCAGAATTTGACCCGACGCCAATCTGTGTTCTCCAAAGTTCGGCCAACGGGCTTCGCTCAGTCAGGACCTCAAGCTTCATACGGCATGCCTCATTGGCTAGTTGTGCCAGTTTACACTGCTGGGCTAGGGATAATACATTCCAAGTTCTTATTCTTGTCCATTGTTTCGCGCTAAAAGTCGTTGCCGTTGAATCAGTTCGTAATCTTTCATTTTCGGGTAACGGTTTTTTTGCTTTCGGAAACAGTAGGTTGTTGGCCTAAGGTCCCCTATCCACCGTGGTGGGGCTGCCACCTTTAGGTATCAGGTATCAGTAGGTCGGCTCAAGAGGCACGTTCTCCTGCATTTGGGAAATTTGTGCCATCGCCATGAATACGGGCCCATTCATCATTTACCTGAGGTAGAGCGAAGGGAGGAATAAGGGATGGGATAGGGAAAAAGAAGGTAAGGGCCTGTCCATAAACTACGTAGACTCTAATGGGGGGAGGGGGGGTTCTGGCCAAAGTCTACGGTCCTTACAAATTTCGAAAATTTTGTATGGACGAAAGGGGGGAGGGGGGGTTCTGAGATTGCCAAATTTGAGTCTACGTAGTTTATGGACAGCGCCTAAGGGAATAGGGTCGCATAAGCGTACCACAACGGGTTCAAACAGCGCCCTGAAAAGGGCACTGTAAAAAACGCATAAAGCGTAAAGTAAGCCTATAGCTACTTGCCACAACGGGTTCAGAACAACAGAACATCCTGAAGATTCAGGCTTCTTAGTTCAGTTTCACTTAATCAAGTGTGTTGTGATGATATTGCAATGTTTGTGAAACTGGCAACACTGGTGTCTCAATCCTGAAACTGTAGTGATAAGTTTAGTGTTGGTTGAGGAGGTAGACAGATCACAGTGCAATTAGTGAGATACCAAACTGTATGTTAATTAATTATAGATGTAAGCAAGAATGAATTTAAATAAAATAAACTATATTTCAGCATTGAAGCTGCTATAACGGAAGCTGCTCTCGATGGTTGGTTTATCATGCCGAAAGTGAATGTCCTCCCCAACAAAGTGTTTACCGAGTACTCGAAAAAGCAGTTGCGTAAAAACTGAGTAGTTACATATCAAATGATTCAAAGTTCCACAGTCGGATTCTCAGCTAAGATATACAAATGAAGCAGCCTGTTGAGGCTTGTGATGGACAAAATCATAAGTAGGAAAACCACATTGAGTTATCTCAATTGCGTTTCTGCTACGAGATTCCTCAAAAGGCATGGCAAGACTCCCGCATGGGGGCATCCACAAACACTCAATTTCCTAATCGCTGCTTGACGTAATGCCGAGAAGAGATGTTGATTTTTGAGCATTTGGTAAATCCAATTGGAAATCATTGCAAGATAAATAGGACAATCCAGCGGCTTCCAATATGGAATCGAAAGGTACGTGTTCAAAAGTATCCTGGAAATCCGAGAAAACACCCAAACAAAATTATTTTTGAATGATTGCGTTTTCGATATCGTAAACAACATTGTGTAAACAAATCACAGTGGACTTTCCTTTTTGGTAAGCATGTTGTTTCCCATGGAGAGGCATGTTTGCTAGAAAAACATCACGGGTGTGATGCTCGACAAAGCGTGCTAATCATTTCAAAAGAAAGAGGTCAAATTGATAGGTTTGATCTTCATACGAAGACATTATCCAGCAAGGCTGCAAACAAGTAGTTTTATCAAAACATTTTGGGGCTCGAGGCATGACACGCAAGATTGTCATTTCAATTTTACTGAAAGTAGCAAACATCGGGTCAAACGCAAAATGCGGAACCATATTGGTGTTAATTAAAACATTTCATCTACATAGAAATCCTCCCTACGAAAGTAAAGTTCTTGGCCCAAAGCTGTTCTTTTATGCTGAAGATTGATTTGAACTGTCATAACCATAGCCACTACCCAAACTAGGTACGATCAAACTCTTACAATCACAACACAAGAAAAAAGAACAGCGATAAAAACCAATTCGGTATCGATTGAAGAGCGCCAGAGACGAACATACACAGGGGACATTGTGAAGAACGCATAATGCGAAGAGCCATATAGGTTATATTAAAGCTAATAAACAACATACTAATAATCCCACCCTTAGGACAAACGTCTTGAAATCCCGCTTCAACAGTACATTAGATTTTCAGACGCACAAACCTCAAAAAGCAAGCTTTAAACAACAGAGCATTTCATTATTCTGTTCTTGCTCACTCGTAATAAGCTTAAAATGAGAAGCTCAGGTGTGCTGGTTTTGTTTACGAAGAGATTTGTGCCCTCGAAATCGTGAGTAGGTGCCAAAGTCGGCCATTGTGGCGGCCATTTTGGGATTCTAACAAGTCTGTCCTTAATTGAGCCTCGCAGTTGAGGTTTAAGAAAGATAGCAGATTATCTCGGAGAAACACAAGGTCAATTGCACCATTGCTCCGGTTAGCGCAGTAAGGGCAGAATACTGTGGAGGGCGCCCTAGTACTCCACAGGCTCCGTTTGTAGTTAGGTTTTTATTAGACCCCCCTAACCATTCATTCCTTGGCACGGTAAGCATAAAGCCGCATAACACCATGAATTAGGGGTCACCTGTTTAGTGGACTCTTACCACTGGATCAGGCGATCCGTAGTGTTATTCTTAGCCAATCTAGACAACCGCTACCGACACTACACAGCTATCTAGGCTGATCGGGAAAAGAAGTTAACATTGATGGTTAACTTCCAAACGAGCCCGAACAGCCTAGAGGCCAGAGTATAGCAGAATTTGACCCGACGCCAATCTGTGTTCTCCAAAGTTCGGCCAACGGACTTCGCTCAGTCAGGATCTCAAGCTTCATACGGCATGCTCGTACACTATTCTAGATGCGAAATGGCTATAATTTTTGGTTTGCCAAGATCACAAGTAAACCAATCTAGATTGCCATACAAAAAATTGCAACTTTAACAATTTTGTGGACGCAGGAGCAGATTTTGTGAATGTGTAACTCTTACACATTTTATGAGTGGTATGGAAATTATGCATTTAAGAGTAAGTCTTATGTCTTACACATTTTAGTGCTGAGCGGTTTTACTAGGGCTAGGGAGTCCCTAGTAGGGACCCTTCAGTCGATCTATCGATTACATAATTTCCGAAACGATTAGAAAAAATGAATGCTTATCAAATTTCTATAGACTTACATATTCCCATACATTTAAAGGCACTTCGTCAAGTGATTCAGCAGACGTACAAACTGGGCACGACGCACTGAAACTTTTCGACACATTATCAGTAGCAGTTGACAATCATGGCCGATCAAGAGCCACTATCTCGAATGGGTTTTGGTAATTCCCCTACAATTTGCCTGGCGCTTGCGCGTTGTGGTGATAATCGTTATAATAGACTTGCCTCTACGCACCACATTTTACGACTCATGCTGCAAGCAAGTAATACTACCGAGGACCTACATCATCAGGCTATGAGGCCGTCCGTCACTAACAAATGCGTGTCGCTTCGTCCAACAAAGCACAATACTCTCGAGAGATGAGCTGTGCAAATATTCTACCCCTCTCGGGCTAAACCCCCAGCATATATGAATATTTTCTGCTGCGCATCTATTTAAGTTTAAGCCGCAGCCAGCTAGCTACCTGGTGGAACCTGTTCGACCGCATATGGGACATGTGGATTAGCTGCGACGCCTTTCCGCATCTCGCGAGTCGCTGACTGTTGCTGGCCGAAACGCGATTCGAAGTATGTATCAAATTCCTGCTGCCCACCGCATAGCTGGATCTTGATTCTTGACCGTTTCGCCATGTTATTCCTGCGCCTCTCCCCGACTAAAGCAAAGGGGGAGCCTCGCATCGCATCGCATCTCGCACCACACACTAGTTAGCTTGCGCGAGCGCTGCTGGTTAACTAGTTGTAATAGGTTCAATCTACATTTTTTACGCCTGTTCTCTTGGGCGTCGTCATTCGTTGCTGCTTGATCTCAACGAGTTATTCTGGTCTTTTAACCATCACCATCATCCCGTCCGTCGATCCGCTAGAGTTAGAGAAGAACCGGCCGTGTACACACATACTGGTGTGACTTGGAGCCATTACTTACATGTGCGCGTCGCGATGGATTGCCCGTCTTCTCTGCGCTTTCTTTTGCGGGTGATGTTGGTTCACTCACTGAACGTTGGTGAGTGCCACGTGTTGTTTGGCGTAGATCGCTGTATGCGCAGAGTGGGTAGATAGAGATATTCACCTAGTTTGCGGGGTGATCGGGGTATGGGTGTGCCGAAGGATATGGGGTGATGACGACCACTCAAGCTCAAAACTAGAACCCCACAGCGCTAGCAGGGAACAGCAAGTTCAATGACCTTGTAAAAACGTTGGATCTATTTTAATTAGTAATGTTTTTTCTTCTGTTTTTTTTCTCTCTTTCTCCACAGTGTTACTGTAAAGACTTGCTACGAAACAGGACTTTTCTCTTCAAGCAGTAAAACAAGCAGCAGTGATGGAGGATTCAACAGGTTTGTTGTTTTTTGTTTATCGGAAATGTGTAGGCTTATCCTAGTTGAAGGCTGACGATAAACATCGATTTGATTCAAGCATCCACAGTACAGCTTAACCACATGCTACTTATTTTCTAAAATACTAGACATTAATGTTGTGCTCATGAATCCTACCTTCCTATATCTATAAACACCTTTCTCTCCTAACAATCTAACCGTCTCGTTTTCCTTCCATTTCACTTCCGCAGTAGTTGACCAGCAGCCCACCAACTCCGCGTACGAGAACAACGTTGCCTCGACGCCGGCGCCGACCCCGTGCTATGACGATCTGTTCCCGGCCCTGCCGGAGAGCGCCCCACCGCGCTTCAACAACCCGACCTTGTCGGCGGCCACCCAGAACATGCGCGTGGGCAGCTCGGTCGTAACCCAGGTCTTCATCGTACCGTCCGGCGAGCGCAAGTACGACTCGGACAAGTTTGGCGAGGGCGAATCGTTGCGCACCTGTCAGAACATCATGAAGGAAACCAACGCCCACATCGAGATCTCGAGTGGCAAGGACCAATCGTTGACCTTCCTGGTGACTGGCAAGCCGAACGAGGTGATCGAGGCCCGCCGTAAGATTTTGGTCCACTTCCAAACCCAGGCGAGCAAGTCGATCAGCATCCCGCGGGAGCACCACCGCTGGATCCTCGGCAAGAAGGGCGATCGGCTGCGCGAGCTGGAGAAGATCACCGCCACCAAGATCGTCGTGCCGCGCATCAACGATGAGTCGGACATCATCACCATCTCCGGTACTAAGGAAGGCATCGAGAAGGCTGAACATGAGATCCGTACCACATCCGATGAGCAGTCGCGTAAGGCCTTTGAGCGGGTTAACATCCCCAAGATTTACCATCCGTTCATCATGGGACCCCACAACGAGAACGTCAGCAAGATGATGGAGGAAACCGGAGCGAAGATCAACATTCCGCCGCCGTCGGTCCAGAAGGATGAGATCATCATCACCGGCGAGAAGGAAGGTGTCCTCCAGGCTAAGGCACGCATCGAAGCCATCAGTAAGGAGATGGAGAAGAAGTGTACCAGCGTCGGAGTTGAAGTTCCCCGTGCCCAGCACAAGTACATCGTTGGCCCGAAGGGTTCCACCATCCAGGAAATCTTGGCGATGACCGGCGTATCGGTTGAAATGCCGGCCAGTGACTCTCCCAACGATACCATCACTCTGCGCGGCCCCCAGGACAAGCTCGGAAATGCTTTGAGCGTTGTGTACCAGAAGGCGAACTCCGTTCGTACGACTACGCTCGAGTGTCCCCAGTGGATTCACAAATACATCATTGGACGCGAAGGTGGCCATATCAAGGAATTCACCGCTCAGTATCCCAACGTACATGTGGAGTTCAACGAAGACAAGATCAAGATCGAAGGCCTACCGGAGCAAGTGGATGCTTCGTCGGAAGCGCTGGAGAAAATGGTCAAGGATTACACTGGACGTCTGACCTTCACCGAAATGGTGGTTGATCCGATCTACTGCAAGCACATCATCGGTAAGAACGGAGCCAACATCAACCGAATGAAGGAGGAATACGAGGTCTTGATCAACATCGACGAGAAGGACTTGAAACCGATCCGCATCGAAGGACCGGCCGACGGTGTTGAGAAGGCCAAGCAGGAGCTGCTTGAAAAGATAGCGAAACTGGAAAACGAAAAGGAAGAGTCGATCGTGATCGATCATCGTCTGTTCAAGACAATCATCGGAGCGAAAGGCGAAACGATTCGGGAAATCCGCGACAAGCATAACCAGGTGCAGATTATCTTCCCCGGAGCAACCGACAAGTCGGACATCGTCAAGATCCGTGGTCCGCGTGAGGATGTGGACAAGTGCCACAAGTATCTGACCAAGTACGTCAAGGAGCTGCAGAAGAACTCCTTCGTAATGGAAGTCCCGATCTTCAAGCAGTTCCACAAGTACATCATCGGCAAGGGCGGTGCCAACATCAAGAAGATCCGTGATGAGACCCAGACGAAAATCGATCTTCCAGCAGAGGGTGACAAGAACGAAGTGATTGTCATCACTGGCAAGAAGGAAAACGTTAAGGAAGCCCGCGATCGCATCCAGAAGATCCAGGAGGAGCTGGCCAACATCATCACCGAGGAAATCCAGATCCCACCCAAGTACTACAACTCGTTGATCGGATCCGGCGGTAAGCTAATTTCCTCCATCATGGAGGAGTGCGGTGGCGTTTCCATCAAGTTCCCCAGTCCGGAATCCAAGAGCGACAAGGTTGCCATCCGTGGCCCGAAGGAGGACGTCGAACGAGCCAAGCTTCAGCTGGTCGAACTGACCAACGAGAAGGAGCTCTCTTCCTACACTGCCGAGGTCCGTGCCAAACCGCAGCACCACAAGTTCCTCATCGGCAAGAATGGCGCTTCCATCAAGAAGATCCGGGACCAAACCGGTGCTCGTATCATCTTCCCGGGTAAGTTTTGCTCTCATATCCATGTAATACTAAAAATCACAGATTACCTAACAATCTGTTCCAATTTACAGGTCCCAATGACGAGGACAAGGAGGCCATCATCATCATCGGCAAGAAGGAAGGTGTCGACGAGGCCAAGGCCCAGCTGGAGTCGATCATCAAGAACATCGACAACATCGTCGAGGATGAGATTAGCGTGGAGCCGAGGCACCACAAGCATTTCGTGGCCCGCCGCGGCGATGTGCTGCATCGCATCTCCGAGGAGTACGGTGGCGTGATGATTTCCTTCCCCCGGTCGGGAGTGGACAGCGATCGGGTGACGCTGAAGGGTGCCAAGGAATGCATCGACGCGGCCAAGGCCCGTATCTTGGAGATTGTCGAGGACTTGGAGCAGATGGTTACGATCGAGTGTATCATTCCGGCTCGTCACCATCGGATTGTAATGGGCAAGGGTGGTTCCAAGGTGCAGGGTATTACGTCGGAGTTCGACGTGAACATCAAGTTCCCGGAACGAGACGCGCCGGAAGCGTACGTTGAAGGGCAACAAAATGGCGATGTGAATGGGGCAGAGCCCGTAAAGACGACGGATATTATCAAGATCAGCGGTCGCAATGAAAAGTGCGAGAAGGCGAAGGAAGCTCTGCTGGCTTTGGTTCCGGTTACCGAGGAGATTAATGTTGCATTTGATCTGCACCGATCGTTGATTGGCCAGAAGGGTCGTGACGTCAAGGAGCTGATGAATACGTACGATGTTCATATTGAGCTGTCCCCGCAGGATCAGAAGCTGGACATCATCAAAGTCACCGGTGCCAGAGCCAACATCGAAGATGCCAAGGTGGCCATTGCTAAGAGAATCGAAGAGCTGGAAGCAGATCGCAAGGATCGTGAGCTGCGCTCATTTGAAGTCAAGGTTGAAATCGACCCGGAGTACCACCCGAAGATTATCGGACGTCGTGGTGCCGTCGTCAACAAGATCCGTGCCTCCCACGGAGTGCAGATTTCGTTCCCGAAGCAGGATGACCCCCAGAACAACATCATCACCATTCAGGGCTACGAGACCAACGCCCATGCTGCCAAGGATGAAATCCTAGGAATTGTCAACGAACTGAACTCGATGTACCGCGAGGAAGTGTCCATTGATGAACGCGTCCACCGTCGCTTCATCGGCTTCAAGGGACGCCGTGTCCGTGAAATCAAGGAAATGTTTAAGGTGGAAATCAGCTTCCCCCGTCCGGAAGATAAGGATCAGTCCCTGATCGTCATCGCCGGCAACAATCAGGACGATGTTGAAGCTTGCCGTGATCATCTGCTCAACTTGGAGGAAGAATTCCTCCAGGACGTTGTTACCGCTGCGCCACCGCAGCAGACCACTTTCACCCAGTTCCTGGAGGACTCGATGAGCAACAATCGCGAGACCAACAAGCGGGGCGGCTTCGTCGTCCAGGGTGCCCCATGGGAACGCAAGACCCCCAACACCCAGTCGCAGGAGGACTTCCCCGATTTCGGTCTTGGATCGGCTCCAGCTGAACCGGCCCCACAGGCTCCGATCGCTTCGGCCTGGAACGCGCGCCACTAAAGAGAAGGCGTCAACTCACATTACACTCACAGCAATCGAAAGAACAGGAGTGAGAGAGAGATAACCACAGAGAGAGAAGTCAATTTTCCTCCTTCAATAAGAAGAACCACACACACAATAATCCAACTGAATCAGATTGTAATAGCAGCGACCGGTTTCGTGACTGACTATACAGAAAAACTACTTCTCAACAACCTCTAAAATGCATCTTAAGGGCTCGTTATATTTGATCTCTCGCTCTCTCAAACGCTTTTTTGTGGTGAAAAATATTGCAACCCCTTTTCTACCACCAGTCTGAAAGAAGAAATCATGGAGAAATGAGAAAAATAACAATTGAGTGAAGCAACTTTATACACAACTAAGACAGATATCATTGTTCGTTTTTTTTAATTATTTTTTTCTGGTTCTACGTTATATTTTTTCGCTAATACCAATATTGCGGGAATACAATACAAGACTAGTGCAAGTTGTACATAAAAAAGATGATAACGAGTAACAAAAAAATCAAGGAAGCCAAGTGGAATTTTGATTCTAGGAAAATACTAAAAGAAAAAAAGAAACGAAAAGAGAAACGTAAAACTGTGCAAACAAAGGGAAGAAACAAGAAGAATCCACACACTACTACTTGCAGGACTAGAGATGAGACGAGGGAAAATTTATATTAAATTTCACACGGTAGAAACCTCACCATTTAATTGTGTATGAAACATTATTATAACAAAATAATATATTTAAAAGTTTTGTATTTAGACAAAAAAAAAAAAACGATTGACGTTTTTCTTTTAGGTTCGATTTTGAGAAAGCCCACATGTAAGGTAAGTTCATTTCATTTCATTTAGTTTATGACGCTGCTAGCCATCAGACATTGCTCATGACACATACTAAGAAAAAAAAATACCGACTTCGGTACATTCACAATGCCTAAGAAACCTAACTAGCTGTCCCCATGCGTACCAGTCTTGAATGTAGTTTGCTGCAGTCCTCCATCCTCGGCTGCGTCCCATATTTGCCAGATTGTTTTGCACCTGTTCCGCCCATCTTGCACGCTGCCCTCCAGGTCTTCTTGTACCATCCGGATCTCTTGCGCGAACATCAGCTTTACAGGGTTGTTGTCCGGCATTCTCGCAACAGCATAGTCCAGGTCTTGTGCCCGCAGAGAACCACCGGTCTTATCAGCGTTTTGTACATGGTGCATTTGGTGCGAGGGAGAATTTTAATCGACCGCAGCTTTTGTGGAGCCCATAGTAGGCTCGAGTTCCACTGATGATGCGACTTTAATGACGTTAATGGGGATTCAAGGTTCTTCCAGTACCTCGATTGTGTCGTCTTCTATTTCTATCGTAACACTGCTGCCGAATTTCGTGAAAATCGTGCCCCGGCTCGTCGCACTAACACCTTCCAGGGCGACGTTGAACAGCAAGCATGAGAGTTCGTCACCTTGTCGTAGTCCCCGGCGAGATTCGAACGAGCTTAATGGGAGAATTTGTCGCACGGTGAAGATCTGGTCTGTTGTCGACCGGTCATCGACGAAGCCGGCTTGATAACTTCCCACAAACTCATTCTCTTTCAGGTGCAAGGCGCCGGAAGAGGATCTGATCTGAGATAGCACTTTGTAGGCGACATTCAGAATTGAGGGGGTTAGAAGCAAAGGGGGTAAGGTAAGTGACAAAACCCACTTTCGAGTAAATAAGGTTTGAAGCGTTTTGTTATTTTTTATTTTAAAATCTATAGAGCTTAAAAATCGACCCAATTTTCTCCGATTATCTGTAATTTTCTAATAATCGTAAAAATAATCATAAAAAAGTTCCTGAAAGCTTGAAATCCGAAGAATTTGTCGAAGAATGCTCAGCTCAAAATCGACAGAAATGGTCACTTACACCCCTTTGCAACTGGGCCTCTCAATTGTGATCGATCGGATGTAATGCCAACATAAACGATTCTAGCTTATGCGAGTTTGTATGCACACTTCGACGAGTTTATTTGCCTGATACATCGTAATAAGTTAAAAAAATAACATCATATGCGATGAAATTTGTCAGTATGCGATAGTGACTTAACACTCTAATACCCAAATTTTTGATTTTGATCTAAATATCATTTTTCGTCATCTAAAATCGATTTAAATATGTTTCGGAAGATGATTCTTTTCAATTCTCGATTTCGTGAATTTCAGTTTTTGATTTTTCTAATTTTTATTTTTGAACATCCCCACACTTTTATATTTTTCCTGGAAGTCAATTTGGGGAACGGATTTTTTGAGATGAAAACATTTTGAGATTTCATGATTATTGTTGAAATATTATTTTTTTAAATTTTTTTCAAAGAAAATTTTATTTTCCGTGTAATTTTAAGGAAAATAATTTTAGAGTGTATTCGATTCCCCTAAACTATTAAACAAGGATAGAATGTTTTGGGAAAAATTTAAAATATGGTAATTGTAGCAATTCAATACAAAATAAACAATGGCATCTAAAAGGTGACTAAAACAACAAATTTTCAATGATTTTTAAAAAATGTAAATACGCTTTAAAATACACCAAAAACCATTTTGAGATATACAGAACAGTCCTAAATATCAGCCAAAAATATATAAAAAAAAGATTTTCCACGAAACAAAAATTACAAAAATGCTCAAACTATACCCCGTCTAAAGGCGGGATTGGGTATTAGAGGGTTAAAATAGTACTTGTACTAAGTTGTACGATGTACAACGTAGTTTCTTATGCGACTCCTGGTTGTCAGGGTTGTCACACTCCAACATGTCACCTTTCTTTTGTAGATGGGGCAAATGACCCCTTCATTCCACTCCTTCGATAGCTTTCGGTCTTCAAGAACCGGATTATTAGTCGGTGATGGCAGGTGACTAACTTTTCCGGCCTCATCTTGATGAGTTTGGCGCCGATACCACCCTTTCCAGCTAACATATTGTTCTTGTATAAATAGCATCTCAAGGAATTTCATGAAAAAAAAAACCTTGGAGATATTCCTGGCGAAATTCTTGAAGGGATTCTTGTCAGAAGTCTTAGAGAGACCCCTGGAAAAAAAAATCTTGGGGAAGGATGTGTAGGATTTTTTGGAGAAATTCCTGGAGGGATTTTTGGCATATGTCTTGGAGGAATTCCTGGATGAATTCTTGGAAAAATTTCTTAAGGAATTCGTCGAGGACTTCCTGGTGGAATTCCAAGAAGAATTTATAAGGGATTTTTGAAAAAGTTCCTGGAGGAATTCTTGAAGGAGTTCTTTGAGGAATTCCGTGAGAATTTTTGGCGTAATGCCTTACCAATTTTCGGAGAAATTTCAGAGGAAATCCCTGAAGGTACTTGAGGAATTACTAAAGGTTTCCTGATGAACCCTGGGGATATTCATGGAAGAATTTCTGGAGGAATTCTTTAAAAAAAAATCCTGAAAAATCCCTGGAGAAATTCCTGGAAGAAATCTTCGATGAATCCTTGAAGAAGTTCCTGGAGGATTTTCTGAAGTAAATTCTGTTGGAATTCCTTGGAAAAATTTCTTTACGAATTCTTACCAATTCGGGAGAAATGCCTGAAAGTAATCTCGGATGAATCTCTGGAATCAAGGATGTTTTCGATCATCTGGCAATCATTTGACTCATTTATCCTTAGCTCAGTTCAGAAGCATAATATTGAAATGAGGTGTTCGGCAAACTTGTAGATAAGTGTTTTTCCTACAATTATCACCAAGGACGCTATATCCTAACTCTCATATACACGGCGTGAGAGATCTAGTAACACCTACTCATACTAAACGATCGAAAAATCCGATCGTTTAGTATGAGTAGGTGGTACTAACACTTTTATGCCGTAAATATAAGAGTTAGAATATGGCGTCCTTGGTGATAATTGTAGAAAAAACAATAATCTACAAGTTTGTCTAACACACATTTTAATATTGGGTTTCTGAACTGAGATATAGACAAATGAGTCAAATGATTGCCAGCTGATCGAAAACATCCTTGTCTGGAATAATTTTTGAAATCATTTTTGAACGATTTCCTGCAGGTTTCTGGAGAAATTCTTTGAGGAATTTCTGGAGAAATTTCTTGAGAGCTACTTGGAAAAAAATTCTGGAGAAACGATTGGAGAATTTCTTGGCAGAAGTCTATGAGGAATTCCCGGAGAAATGCCTAGAAGGATTCTTTAAGGAATCCTTGGCAGAATTTTTAGAGTAATATCTGGAGCGATTCTTGAATTTGTGGTGGAATTTTTGAAGGAATTCTTGGAAAAAAATCTGGAGGGATTCTTGTAGGAATTTCTGGTAGAATTCTTGCCAGAAATTCTTGGAGGAATACCTAGAAAGATTCTTCGAGGAATTCTTGGCGAAAGTCTTGGAGGAACTCCTGAAGGATTTTTGGAGAAGCTGCATCGATAAAGTAAAGAGATTCAAGAATAGAGCTTGTGGATCTTGAAGCTCTGAATTCCAGAATAGTTTGGATACCTAGATCACCAAGTGGATATTGCTAAGCTATCAGAATTGCACTTTGAGGCTCTAAGAGTAGCGTAGACTATATTTCGCGAGCATTTGCTACAATAAAATATCCTTAGATTTACAGATATTGAGACCCATACTTCAAAATACATTGGATCTATTTGTACGCCAGTGGACACCCAAATAGCAACACATAGAATCTGATGTACTCGTAATATTATGAGGTGTAACAGACACAATCGTGAAAGAATTATGCCGATAGAGTGAACAGAAACAAGAGTAGAGCCTGTAGACCTTGAAGGTCCTAATTCCAGAATAGTTTGGAAAGCCTGGAATTTCCCATGAATGTACCAAAAGCATTATAGTTATGCAATGAGGCTCCATCAGCAGTATAGACTACATCCCACGAATATTGTTTTTACAATTTAAGCATGATACAGGATGTAGAATCATTGTAGATTTACTAACCCATTGTAGATTTACTAACCCAAACTTCGAAGTGTTTTGGAGGCCATTCGTATTTCATGGAATGTCCTACTACCACAATATTGAATTGCTCGTAATATTGCGAGGTCTAATGGTCATCAACGTGACTATTTTTTTTTTTGAACAGAGGGAATACAAATGACGGTAGATGTTGTAGATATTAAGAAAATGAATTCCAGAGTAGTTTGGATGACCTAGATCACCCAATTCATGTACCATAACTTTTCTAGGAGTGCTATGAGGCTTTCTGAGTAGCGTAGACTATGTTCTGTGATGATTCATCGTGTATCAAACATGGTTTAGAAAGTTGGATTTGTGACGCAAACTTCGGAGTACTTTGGAGGCCTTAGAATAGCGCTGGGATCAAAACTTCAACAGACTATGATGGGTAGTAATACATTGCATGTCAATGATCAGTAAAAACTATTGATGATAAGCAAAACGATGAAATTTGAGCAAAAACATGTAGAATTCATAAAAAATACAAAAATAGCAACGTATTTTTGGCTGCCAGGGGGGAGGTACCATGCATTTCTTAGCACAGCCATTCACCTTGACTATAAAAAAAACTCTAGGGTAAAATGTTTTAAAACAAAGACGATATTGCATTTCTGTCAAAAGTAGATCGTCCCGGGTGTTTACGGGTTAATTTCCTTCGGTGTGTGTGTTGGCTATACGCTATACTGACGTAGTCATTTCTCTTGCTATCTTGGCCTTCCATGTCTGACCTCTTAAGACTATTCAGGTGTTCATCGAAGTGCTGCTTCCGCTTTTCTATCATCTCACTTTCGTCCGTGAAGGGGCTTCCGCCCTTATTCCTTCAGCTGGCATGAAGCCACAAAACAGATACCACAGTTGTGATGAAGCCGTTGCGGGATGTATTGAGCTTTTGATAGAACTTCCGTGTTTCTTGATACCGGTACGGCAGTTCCATTATCTCGGATATTTTTTATTTCAATTCAACAATTTGAATTAGTTCATTAGTCTTGAAGTTAAATACTTGATGAAATATCATTTCCACAGACAAACAGACGTAACACCTTGAACAATGTTCATGGAAATCCATCGCCCAGTTCACACTACCATCACCTGGTGGAAAAGTTGCACGAATCATTGTGTGTGCAATATCGTCAACAGAAGACACTAGTGTGAAACGCAAATGCATAGAAAAACGATGCGCGCGCCTCTGGTTGTGAAAGCCACAACTATGAAAATTTAAAATGATCGTTAAAAGCGTGGTCGATGGAAATTTCGCAAGTGTTACGTCTGTTTGTCTGTATCATTTCCATAATTATCAATTGACGCCGTTTGATCTACCACTTGTTACACTAACCTGGTGTTTGCTGACTAAACTCATTAACTTTCGTTTGATAGATATCTACTTGCGATCGCGATGAAAGCCAGCAAACCGCCCGATCGGAACGGTCTTCAAAGGGAAATTCGATTGCAAAAAACACAGGCAAGCTAAACAAAATAATAAAATTTACTCAAGTGTTCACGAGATCCAAAGTTTTTGCCTCCGTCAAGCAAGCGCGCAAAAAGGTGGGCGCAACTCACCAACTTGCCATGCTTTTACCTTTCACAACGTTCCGTTTAATCATGCGCCTGCTCTACGCCTACTAAGCTGGAACCTGAGCGCAGCCAGGTACATGAATGAGCGCCTAAAAAAACAATAACAATCAACTAAAGACGCCCGGTCGACCACGATGACGACGATGACGAAGACGGCGACGACTGTGGTGACGATAATGAAATGAAAGCAAATTTTTGTTCCGCTTTGCAGGAAAATAAAAATTGTGGAAGTGTAACCGCCGAATGGGTTGCAACCGCTCCACGGGTTCCCAACCGGTGGTCCGCGGCCCCCTGGGGGGCCGTGGAGCCAGTCTAGGGGGGCCGCGATGTTACCAAAAAAATTGGAAATTTTTATTCTATTTTGTGCAAATTATACAAATTTTTATTTTTGTATACCGCCACCCCCAAAATCCATAATTTGACGAACAAATTTTCAGTATAAAACGCCTTCAGAAGAAAAAAAATTTTCGGCTGCGCCGCTATTTTTCAGCTACGACTCAAATTGAATGTTCATGACATCATTTTTACGAAATGTGAATGTCGAATAAAAAAAGTATCATTGGTCGTTAATAATCCCTCCCACAGTAAATTTCTGGCTACGTCACTGTACCCAAAAAACTCAGTTTCGTTCATTTCATTCATATTTTTTTCTAAAAAATTTCATTGGGCCGCAGATGTTTTGACAATTTTTAAAAGGGGTCGCCACCTCAAAAAGGTTGGGAACCCCTGCGCTAAACGAAAGCGAAAGTACCTACCACTAAGGTAGGCCGCTGTTGGCCGATCCCATATCACCACCCCCGTTGAAGGCAATGGCAACAAGCTCAACAATATTTTGTCTTGTTTTGAACTTGCGCTTGAACGTGAATTGCAGCAATCTAAATACAGCATCATAAGAGCGCTAATAACCTGTTCGTGGACCACGTGGACCTGAATTCGCAAACAAAAAGGAATAGCAATAATAATTTAGCTAGCCATATGCCAATATTACAATTACAACAGCTCTTGATACAGTATTATCAAGCTGATAACAAAGTGGAGCTTTGGAAAATTTCTTGGAGGAATGCTTGACAGAATCCTTGTAGGTATTCCTTCAGAGAAATCCGTACAGAAGTTCTTGAAAAACGTCTTTGCGATGTTGCCTAAACAATCACTGGGAGAATTTCCAAAGTATTCTTTGAGGAACTCGTGAATGAATCATTGAAGGAATACCTGAAGGAATGTTTGAGAAAATACTGAAGGAATTCGTGGTGAAATTCTTAAAGAAATACTTGGAAGAATTTTTAGAAAGTATTTGGAAAAAATCCTGAACGAATATATTGAGAAGTTACTGCAGAAATCTTTTGAAAAATGTATGATTGAATCTTTGGATAAATTCATGGATAAACTCTTGGAAAAATATGTTAAGGAATTGGATAAGTACTTCACTGAATACTTGAAGAAATGTTTCAAAGGATCCATGGAGGTACACTTAAAGTATCCTTGAGAAAAATTGCTTGGAGTGATTTCTGAAAATACATATTTCTGAAGGAATAGTCGCAAATTTACCAGATGGAATCTTTGTGAGAATCCATGTTAGAATTTCTGATAGATTCCTCGTGTTAAATTATTAAAGATTTTCACTTGGAATTTTCTGTAGATTTTTCCAGAGATTTGCCCAAGTATGTGTACTAAGATTTCTCCTGGAATTCTTACCAGTTTTTTTTTCTGAAACAAGGAAATTACCAGTTGTTTTATAGGGCAATTCAACTAAAGATTAATATCAAGAGTTCTTTCGAGGATAACTCAAATTTTTTCAACGGATTCCTTCAAAATTTCCCTTGAAAGTGGCAGAAAATCCTAGATGATGGCTACAGAAATTTCTCAGATCATTTACGTTCTTCCAATGATTCCTCCATAAATTCTTTCAATGTTCTAAAAATTCTTTAAACAAATTTTCTTCCGGAATTCTACCGAGGCTTCTGTCATATAATCCTCTCGAAAGTTCGCCAAATTCTTGTCTATCGATTTTTCAAAATGATTTCTCTGATGATTGCTCCAGAAATTCGTCGAAAAATTATTCATTATTTTTTTTTTGAAGCATCCTCCAAAAATGCTTTTGACCTTCATGTATTTTTCGGAATTTCTTCAAGAATGTCTCTAAAATTTCATCCAAGGATTTCTTCGGAAATTTTTGCTAGGGTGCTAGGATTTTTTGAAGGTTTCTGAGAGGATTACTCCAAGAATGCCTTCAGAAGATACGTCAAGGACCAAGGCATATTGTAACGCAACTTTTTGTACGCTAAAACCGCTCAGCACTAAAGTGCATAATTTCCAGACTACACCGAGAATGTATAACCCTTACACATTCACAAAATCAGCTCCCGCGTCCACAAAATCGTGAAATTCGCAGAATTTTTTGTACGGCAATCTAGCTAGGTTTATTAGTGACCTTGAAAAACCAAAAAAAACGATATTTCCCATCTAGAAGAGTGTACGAGCTGGTTTTGTGAATGTGTAACTGTTACACATTTTTGGAGCGGTTTGGAAATAATGCACTTATGAGTAGGGCTTACACATTCTAAGTGCTGAGCGGTTTTAGCGTGTAGACATTGATTGATACACTGTCATGAAAAAATAGTCATATATACCCTAACTTTAACCTCTGACAGCTCTTTGAAGTTTTCGCATTTTTCCTACCGCACCCTGTATGCATTTTTTTAGAATGCCTGCAGGCAGTGTTGCGAATACTCACTTGCAAGAGTGATACTCACTTACTTCTATCTCAGTCCAGAAGCATGCTATCAAAAAATTATGTTTGAAGGGCTTTTAGATTGTAGTTTACTCTTAAACTTTGCCAAATAAAGTAAAGGTCGCAGACGCCTACCATAGTTATGAGAGAGCTGTGAGTACGAGGTGAGTAAAATTCGTGTAATTTATACTCACCTTGTACTCACAGCTTTTTCGCGGTTTTGGTATGCGTCTGCGACCTTCACTTTATTTGGGAAACTTTAAGATTAAACAACAATCTAAAAGCCCTTCGAACATTATTTTTTAATAGCATGCTTCTGGACTGAGATAGAAGCAAGTGAGTATAACTTTTCGCAAGTGAGTATTCCCAACACTGCCTGCAGGATCTACGGGAAGTTCTATATATTTTTTTTTTCGAAACCGTTAAAAAAATGTTTAGGTTGAAAAGTCCCAAAAAAATGACCACGTGGTTTATGGACAGCCCCAAAGGTACAATATTAACCCTCAAGAGGATACCTTAAATGAAGGTCCGTTTTGGGACCCTGGGGTCCATTGGACCCCAGCATATATTCTCGCGTATCTCGTGATCCTTACTTTTTGAAAGGGTGATGTTTTCAGCAAAGATGTTAGGAAAGTCAAGGCCTATCTAGTGATGAACAATTTAGTTCGGGAAGTTTCCGCTAGGTGGTGCTAGTGAGCATTGAAAAATGCCCCCGATTTACAGGATATAACGTACCTAAACAAGCGGATAAGGACAAGACGTACCGAAACAATAGAGTAAATCGCACTGCTGTAGACGAGTAGACATATATGTCCAGCGGGTCAAAAGGGGTCATTCAAATATGTATTACGTAACGCAAAGGAGTGGGAGGTGGTCTAGCGCTGTGTTACGTTTCATTCAAAATGTTCCATACAAAAGTTGTTGCACGGAGAAGGGGAGGCCTTAAGTTGTCAAATTTTGCGTTTCGTAATATTTGAATAAACCCAAGAGGAATCAGAGACAAACAGACGTAACACTATTAAAATTTAAATCTCATATATCTCAGGATCCTGATACTTATATAGTTGATGTCTTCGGCAAAGTTGTTTGGTTGGTCAAGAACTTATAGATTATAGACCGTTTGATTCGATATTCCACCACTAGGCAGTGCTAGATAGCATGCAAATTTTTTATCTCATAATATCTCAGGATCCTGAAATCTTAGAAAAATGGTGTCTTAGTTGTTGGGTAGGTCAAAAATGCTCAGTTGATGAGCCATTTGATACGAACTCTCCTATTGGGAGACGCTGGTGCGGGATGCTTATTATTTATAGAGATGGTGTCTACAGCTGTTATTTGGCAGGACATGGACCTACCGAATATAGACATTATAGAATCTACAGACTTGGGGAGAAATAGTTGAATTACGCAATTTTAGAGTGTTTTATAGTAAATTTAGTGTGTACTAATAAAAAATGACGTCACACAACCCACAGTCGTTATCGTTCCGTAAATCTCGTTTGGCTAAACGAATTGATAGATCGCTTGGTTAGGGGCCATCCATAAATGGCGTAGCATTTTTTGGACGATTTTTGACACCCCCCCTTCTCCCCCTATTTACCCATACCTAATACATGGCTCGTAGCATAATCAGAGACTCTCCCCACCCCCTCCTAAAATGCCACTTCATCTATGGACGGCCCCTTACAGTTGTCTGCACCTTGGAAAGCATATGGAATCTATAGTGTCTATATTACAAATTATGGGATATATACAATTATACTTTGATCATAATCTACACAATTTTCCACAGCACAGAGATCAGACATCCAAGCTCAGTTTCAAAACTGTGTAAGGAATTAAGGTGAATATGGAACGAAGCCACACCTTCAATTTTCGAAAGCACAAATCTGAAGAACCAAACATCGCACCGAGCTGAAAAGTTGATGAATTGGTCACCACCAGCGGGTGACCAATCGATCAACTTTTCAGCTCGGTGCGATGTTTGGTTCCTCAGATTTGTGCTTTCGAAAATTCAAGATGTGGCTTCGGAGAGAATCCCGTGAGGAGTTCCTGGAGGAATCCTGGAAGAAATTCCTAGGGGAATCTCGAGAGCAACTCCTAGAGGAATCTCGGGATAAATTTCTGGAGAATCCCGGGAGAAATTCCTGAAAGAATCCCGAGAGGAATTCCTGGAGGAATGCCAGGAAGAATTCTTGGAGGAATCCCGGGAGAAATTCGTTGAGAAATACCGGTAAGAATTCCTGGAGAAATCCCAGGAGGAATCCCTGAAGAAATCCCAGGAGGAATTTCAAGTGGATTTCCTAGAAAAACTCATGCAGGAAACCCGGGAGGAAATTCGGAGATAAATTCCTGAAGAAATTCTGGGAGGAATTTGTGGAGGAATCTCGGAAAGCATTTGTGGAAGAATCCTTTTACGAATTGCTAGTTGAATCCCTGGTGGAATTCCTGATGTAGTTTTGGGAGTCATTTCCGGAGGGCTTTTAAAAGGATTTCCCAGATGAAATCGTAGAGGAACCTCGGGAAGAATTAATGAAAGAATCCCTGTATTAATTTCTGGAAGAATCCTGGTAGGAGTTCCTTCAGAAATATTGAGAGGAATTCCTGGAGGTATCCGGGTGAGTCAATTCTGAAGTAAATTATCCACCAAATTGGAAGTATTGGTATTGTGAACAGAATTATATTGTGTTATTCTCAAGATATTCACTTCAAAAGAAGCGTTCTTATTTGAGGACGCTTGCCACTCGGTAATCTAGGATGCTGGGCATATACGAACTAATTAGCGCTATTTTGCAGAAAAACTTTAAAATAATTTTCATTACCAAATAATCCTTGATGCATTGAACACTTTTGCCGAAGACACAAACTTTCTATACATTCCGAATCTCAAGATATTCAAGCTAAATTTAACTTTCAATCCATAATTTGAATAAACAATAGCGCCACCTACTGGGCTAATTCCAATTCAATTTGTTCGTCACAAGATTGCCCTTGGTCTATTGAACAATTTTGTCGAAGACAGCATTATTCTAGGAAGTGACGATCACATGATATAATCATTCGTGTCGTGGGGTCCAATGGACCCCAGGGGACCAAAATCGCCCGGTTCAACTTTGACATAAAAAATAATCTATAGTACACCATGAAATATTTGTAATTTTTGCACAAATAACTCATCATGGTGTAGATTGAAGGTACTGTGAAAACGGGACCGATGTGTCAATCCAAACTTTTTTGCGACCACTTCAAAGTGGCTCTGGGGTCCAATGGACCCCAGGTATCCATTAGAGGGTTAAGGAAAATATATACAACTAAGTATGTTATGAGGTATGCTTTGGCGCTAGTACGGACATATTTGGGTGCTCCACAACACAATTGATTGATATGAAGTGCTCCACGTGTCAAAAGGCTGAAAACCTCTGCATTATAATTCATCATAATACAAACTGCAAGTTTTTAACTGATTGGATATTAAAAGTTTTGCCATTTCAAAATATACATAAAATCGAGGGTCTACAGAGGGTAGACGAAATAATCGGGACAGGCAAAATTTGCTGCATAAACTTTTCATTAAAACGTTTAACTAGCTGTAACTTTTCAAAAAGTGCATCATATTTTCTCAAATTTTCACTGTAAGTTGATCCCCTAATTATGTATTAGTTTTTCAAAGTTCATCATATAAGTCATAAATGGTCAAAACTTCATTGCATTCTTTTAATTGAATCCGGAGATATAACAGCTCCAAGTTGCATATCGGTTTATTATTCTTTTTTTCTAAAATCTTAGTAACTTCGTGCAGAATAGCCCGATCTTTTTCAAATTTTAACCACTGATACACAACTGATCAACTTACAGTGAAAATTTGAGAATATTCGACGCACTTTTCGAAAAGTTGTAGCAAGTTGAACATTTTTTGAAAAGTGAAATTTTTGTCTGTCCCTATCATTTTGTCTATTCTCTGTATATAATCGATGTATCACTAACTCGAGGTATACCTGAATGTCACTACATTTTTATAAATATAAATACCGTCGTCACTCTAAGCTTTCATATTCTTAAACTTTTCAATAATTCATCTAACTTTGATTCGTTTGTTCCGGTTAGTCACCGAGTACCAACTACGATACGATCATCCACGATCATCATGTTTTGCTCTGATCTTGTTCAATGCTCAAGTAATCATGTATTTCGACCCCCAATTGGAAGAAAAGTTCTCCAATGGAACGATCAATTAATTACAGTAATCGAACGCACCCCCATTCACATGATAACGCCTCCTCCATCATTCATATCAGAAAGATTGTTCACCGTTAGCGTTCTTTACCGTTTATTAGTTTCTATCTGTTTTACTCTTACCATTTATCCAAGGCTTGATACCCAATTTCAATAGTTCAGCATCTTTTCTTCTCACCCTCACTTCGATCCATACCGCCGCCGTCACAGTCTGTTTCGTCTGCCTCGGTATCATACTCCTTTGCTAAAAAAACGTTTTTCCCCAGAAGAGCAGAAAAATGCGTAATTTTTCACTTGAGCTGAGATCCCACTTTCATCCCATGTGCTTCAACTTCAGCCACACCGTATCATAGCCATTCTTCTCAAGCATCTCAGCCCGCGAATCGCATCACAATCAATCGATCCATATGCTCACATACCGGTCCACAACCAGAGTCAGAGTCGGCCATCCGCATCACGCCGGCCGGGCACGGATGAGAAGAAGATCGGTTCCAGTTTCCCGGATCGATCGTGCGCGAGCGCGTACCGCTTTTTCCTTTCTCCCCGCGTGAAATCTAAACCAGGTCTATTTTCTTTCCTTTTGTGTGCATTTGGCCGTGTTTTTGCGCTTATCATCCTCGAGTCGTACGTTATTGCAGTTGGTGATTATCACCGCACCGACCGCACCAAGGCCGGATATAGACGTACCTACATGTATGATCGATATGCGTTCTCTATGGTGGATGGTGAGATATGGATCGATAACTCGCTTTGCTCATATGTGCCAGCGAAATTTGATGTTTCTCCGTCAGAGAAATGTAATTATAACAGTGGAAACTGAGGTGGGGGCGCAACACTCTCCCACATATGCGGGTAATCAGCAGTTCGATGAAACGGGGTTTCATCGGATTTGAATGATCAAATCCGTTGGTTGTTTTAGCGAACAGATGTTTTTTGTTGCAGTTTCACGTATATCAGCTGTAAATTTGGCAAATGTTATAAACAGCAAAAGAAATTTTGGGTTTATATTCATCGTTCCATGAGTGCCTTCACCATCGCCACAGTTATGACCTCAGGGTTATTTTGCCAATCAAAAATTGGAAAGAATTCTCCCAAGCTGTTTTGGATGACCACAGGAATACATTTCCTTGAAGAGCAATCTAAAGAATTAACTGTAACATTTTTTTATATTTTTGCAAGAATTTTATCCATGATTTTATTTCATGATTTTTTTCCCAATCAAAAACAGAAGATTATAAATTGAAACAGCTTAAGTTCTGGTGTATTGAAAAAATGATTGAACCAACCCGTAAAGTGGGTAGATCACTGTTATAATGGTGCGTCACGGCGTAAGATTTATCATAACAAATTTTGATCTTGAGCTTGGTTGATTCAAATCAAAATTTAAAAGCAAGAAATTTCCAAGATTAAAAATTTGGTTTACTTTTTTTGTATTTTGTTTTTTTTTTTTACTGCTAATACACAGATATAGCATCTAGAAACATTTTCGTAAAAATCCATCGCCCAGTATACACTACCATCACCTGGTGGAAATGTTTCACAAAACACTAGGTTGTGCAATATCGTCAACAGAAGGCGCTAGTGTGAAACGTCCAACGCAAAGAAATACGATGTGCGCGCCTCTGGTTGTAAAAGCTACAGTTATGAAGATATAAAATGATCGTTAATAGAAAGAAACAAGAAACGGGGTCTCCAATTAGCCTAGTGGTTAAGGTTGTGGATCGCCTAAAAATCCATGGACGAATATTTCCAACAAATTTCATTCTAACCAGAGCCGTTTCAAGAGAAATGAAAGGCATTCCAGAGAAATTTGAGGAGTCCCAGGGCCGTACTTCATTTCATTTATTTAGTATTACATCAAATTCAAGATAAAACTGAATCAACAATATTTCTCCATAATACACGGTTGGTGGCTGCCGCTCTCCATCCTCTGTCGCGCCCGATGCTCGCCAAGTCACGCTCCACCTGGTCCGCCCATCGTGCTCTCTGCGCTCCACGCCTTCTTGTGTCAACCGGATCAGTTGCAAACACCAGCTTTGCAGGGTTGTTGTCCGGCATTCTTGCAACATGCCCTGCCCACCGTATCCTTCCGTCTTTGGCCACCTTCTGGATGCTGGGATCGCCGTAAAGTGCAGCGAGCTCGTGGTTAATTCTTCGCCGCCACACACCGTTCTCCTGCACACCGCCGAAGATCGTTCTTAGCACGCGTCGCTCGAAAACTCCGAGTGCTTGTAGGTCCTCCTCGAGCATGGTCCATGTCTCGTGCCCGTAGAGGATCACCGGTCTTATTAGGGTTTTGTACATGGTGCATTTGGTGCGTGGGTGAATCTTTTTCGAACACAGTTTCTTCTGGAGCCCGTAGTAGGCCCGACTTCCGCTGATGATGCGCCTCCGAATTTCACGGCTCACGTTGTTGTCAGCCGTCAGTAAGGATCCTCGGTAGACGAATTCCTCCACCACCTCGAAAGTATCCCCGTCTATCGTAACATTACTACCCAAACGGATCCGGTCGTGTTCGGTTCCGCCTATCAGTATGTACTCTGTTTTTGAGGCATTCACCACCAGTCCGACCTTTGCTGCTTCGCGTTTCAGGCGGGTGTACAGCTCTGCCACCGTTCCAAATGTTCTGGCAATAATGTCCATGTCGTCCGCAAAGCACACATATTGACCGGATTTTGTGAAAATCGTTCCCCGGCTGTTGAGCCTGGCTCGTCGCATCACACCTTCCAGAGCGATGTTGAAGAGTAGGCATGAGAGTCCATCACCTTGTCGCAGTCCCCGGCGAGATTCGAATGAACTAGATAGTTCACCCGAAACCCTTACGCAGTTTTGCACACCGTCCATCGTTGCTTTAATCAGTCTGTAGTGTATTACACTTACATGACAATCATTGAACAGTGTAGTTTGTACCTTTATAGTTGTACCTTTAGCTGTTTCATATCCGCACCTGACAATGCATACCTGTTGTAGCACAGACCTTGGTCGCGCGCGACAAACTGACAGAGAGGGACCAAAACAACAACAAGTTAGAGTGTAGCAACGGAGACGGACGGACGGAATCCTACAACCTGGCGACGAGGATTAAAAAAAAGGGAGCAAAACGAGGTAAATATTCGATGCACCGCCGGCAGAAACAAATCTGGGCGATCGGGTTCACAATAGGTGAAATTGGTAGAAACACAATGGAATTAGATGCGAGAATTTCGATGGATTCTCCGTGGAAATGAAGGGACAGAAGTGAAGTCTTTTCAGGCGCGAGAATTGAGAAGAATTCTCCGTGGGGTCGAACTTTGCGGGAATCGGAGTAATTCCCATGGAGTTGGCGGAAATCTTCAGGATTTCCCCTGGTAAGCAAATTGCGAGAATTGAAAGAATTCTCCTGGGGGCAAAGTTCGAGAGAATCAAAGCGGTTCTCGTGGCGGTGGCGGAAATCTGCAGGATTTCCCCTGAGTAAATAAAGCGAGAACTGAATGAGTTCTCCTGATGAATTTTGTAAAATCGGGGTGATTTTATAAGCATGGTTGGAAAATAATTGGATTGCGGGAATTTGGAGAGCGTGTGTTGAATCAGAACGTTTTCATAATGTTGGAAGATGTTGAAGGCAGAAAAGAAAAAACATGAGTTTTGGAAGGTTTTGAAGTGGTGCGAATGGTCAACGTGCAGTCTGCTAGAAATGCAGCACGGCTGTCAAAACTATATGACAGGATTATATTGATAAGGCGCTGCTGGTGTGGAAATGAATGGGACTCTTTTTCTGTGTACAAGAGTTGCTCAATAATAACAGCAGGAGATGTTGATAACGAAGACGTTGATACATGATGGAGTGTGAACTGTTCTTACTTGGGATAGAGCTGCACGACCACTTGTCCACCAAGAGATGGGCACAGATCGAGAGAGTTGTCGTATCTGACCTGGTGCACACGGACGGCAAAATAGAGCTGTGGTGATTCGTTCAGCATCAAATACTAACATTGCGTTGGTATTAGCATCAGCACTGTGTCGCAAATTCTAGTCTAATTTCGATGGAGATTGAAACTTGAGAAATTGGTCATTAAGGTTTTGGCAATAGTTTGTTTGATGAAAAAGTTGTCTGAGTTGATGTCAAACACCAGGGTGCGATGACGTCACGTTTTCGATTCCCGCATCTTGTACCAATGTTCAGGGAACCCAAATGCATTATCAATGGGGGAACCCAATTAATGTTGGCTGCAAACAATCCTATTGGGTGGGAATAGGGATGTCATATACGTGATGTCAAACGTACCGAAATGTGTCATCAGCGATGCTGCAAATTTCAGGTGATGAATTGTAGTGATAAGCATGAATACTTTGACCAAGATGTGTATAAGACATTTATGAGCAAATCGACTTAATTAGGTTCGTGTGGAAAAGCCAGACGGAGAGATTAGAATAGCTCTGAATATTTGAATGCTGGCATGGGTTTCCTAAATTACTATGTTCCAAGTGCCGTGGCAGTATTGCAAGGAGGAAAACATTTTAAATTGTCTTCAAATGAAACTATCGTGAGAATGATAGCATAGACTAATTTCGATAGTTTAGCGACTGGCCGCCCTTCAGAAGGAGCGTGTGGCCACAAGTTCAGAAGTGGTTTTCAGCTGTAGAGGAGTTATCATATAAGGCTCATAGCCGGAGTGATAAACGCGCGGATACTCAACAACACCATGCTGAGGGTGACGGGTCCGAATGCAATGCCGAATATTTTCGTTATGAAGGTTTCCTTGACTTCCTTGGCCATGGAGTATCGTGATATCTGTCACATGATACACGAATGAACAATGGTTACTAACAGAGGAGCTCTCAGTTAATAACTGTAAACATTGTGAAAAGAACATTGATCTGTCAATCAGAGTTTGTCAGTTGAGATGCCAAGCCAAGAAGAAGAGATCTTCAATTTTATTTGAAGGGGTAGACAATGAAGTTGGTATATGTATGTGTACTGATGTTTGATTCATGGTTGAGTAATGCATGGAGGTTAATGATCTCCAAATATTTATAATTGTTGGATATTAGATGTGAAGTATCTCTAGTAAATCGTGTGGATAAGGCTTTGGACCGCCAATACGGAGACGGCGGGTTCAATTCTCGTTCTGGTCGGGAACTTTTCTCGACTTCCTTAGGCATAGCTTATCATTGTCCTTGCCTAACAATGTACATGCACAATATGGAAGCGTAGTTTGCTCAAGCTTGATTTGCATGCTTACCTCCAACAATTGACGAATTCTTCATTGACACTGTTCTTTGCATAGCGATTTGCGAGTATGCACTGAGGCGAGTATGTACTGAGGATACTGTATGATAGGTATAGTGAGGTCAAGGACAGAGGTGTTTGATATTTTTCTACTGCAATCACAGTGGCACCTTTGTTTCGGAGCGTTACTTCAATGACTCATCGGAACGACATTCAAGGTCAATAAATATCCATCTTTTAAGTACTAGGGCAAAGGATATGAGAAGTGAGGGTCCAGTACTGATTCCTTTATCAAAAAAAAAATCACTTTAGTGCTCGTGGATGGTAAGTAAGAAACAATGCGTAACACCAGCAATGTTTTTCAGTACAAATCAATTTGAACGATCACATTTCTGCGCAGCAAATATTCCGTTTCATCATACCGCAGATAAGCGTGACACTGATCAGCTAACAGTGACACTTGTGGAGGATTGAAAAATATTGCTTGAGTGCTCTGCTTCGAATATGGAAACCACAGACAAATGGAAACTATGCTCAAGCAAGTGATGGTGAGTGGCGCTGGTGATTGATTAAAACCCATGAGAGTATTTTTCCTCAACGTTGATGAAGCGATTTACGAATTCTTAAATCATACGAAATAAGCTAGTTTTGTGACGTTGTTGCTTGTATTATTCCGTCACTATTTTTTCACGTCTGAGTGTGCAGTAAAAAAAAAATAATAACTTGAAGAGAGTGTTGAGACTATCATTCATCTTATTGGTCACCAAACAAGAACGTAACGCAGGGTATTCTTTATGTTTTGGCGTTAGTCGCGTTAACTGTTATCGACTTAAAAAGCGCATGAAAGGCTTGATGTTTCCCGATGTCGATGGAACTGGTACGTTGATGGGACAATACTATATAACGACTATTATTTATCGAATTCATCCTAATAAGTCTGGCACACTGCTGTGCAGGAAATTTCAATGTGCCCTATATTTATACCGAAGGTTTTCTCATAACACATGTGGGACTTTAACGAAAGGCGCATTGTGATGTCAGATTCGAAATCATCGAAAACACATGGATTGAATCCACTATTTAATTCCGATATCCAAGTGTCTATAGGGAATATAATGGGTTTGTTGCTGAGTGAATCTGGTTGAACATCCGATTCTCAATGTTGGTCTATGTGTTGCACTGGTTCATAAAAAGAGCAAAAAAATACGGAACTGTAGTCTAGAACAGTGATTGAATAAAATTCATTGTGGTACCTCATCTTGTGAATGTAAGAGTTTGATAACAGTTGACAAAAGCCATTCTTGTGGCTTGATTAAAGATACCAATCAAGGTCACAGATTTGATGTTTGATCCTATGCCGTGGAGGATGCATGTATGGTGTTTTCACTTCTTAACAGAAAAATCCCAGTAGACCTTCTCGTTCGCTTCAATCAGTTTTATGGGGAGATGGTAGTACTTGGGAATTGCTGCAAAAAAACAAAAAAAAAATAAAGGGAGTAGTAGCACTTCACCCTTGAGTAATCACGCTGTTATATTTTGTACAACACGTTGAAAAAGCTCATGTTTTGCTGTGATTTGTACAAAATAAGACTGTTCGATGTATTGAAGAAAAACTATGATATACAAAGTAGGTCGTTTATCACGGAGCTTGTTAATGAAAAACTAATCAGTTTATCTGGACAGTAAATTATTCAAACCATGATTCAAATGCATCATTGAGTGTGCCTCTCATGTCCGATGTAGGCCTAAAAAAAACAACTGAAAAAGAATAAAAGGATAGATGTAGGGTAATTAGTATATGATACCAGATTTAGTTTGGCATCCATTTGCCTTGGCTGAGATAGTGAAGTTTCGGAATAGTCCAGGAGGCATTATGGCGAAGTGATGAGTCCTTGCAGATCATTATGAACAAATTTATCCAAATTTATTGACCGAAGAAACTTGGAAAGTGACTTGAAGATTTCAAGTAACCAAGCAGGATGAACTGTTTCTCACGTATATAAACTTATTCGCATTTTTATTGAAAAGGGGAGATTGTAGTGTATTACACTTACATGACAATCATTGAACAGTGTAGTTTGTACCTTTATAGTTGTACCTTTAGCTGTTTCATATCCGCACCTGACAATGCATACCTGTTGTAGCACAGACCTTGGTCGCGCGCGACAAACTGACAGAGAGGGACCAAAACAACAACAAGTTAGAGTGTAGCAACGGAGACGGACGGACGGAATCCTACACAGTCTAGTCAGCTTCCCAGGAAAGCCGTTTTCGTCCATGATTCTCCATAGCTCTGCGCGGTCGATACTGTCGTATGCCGCTTTGAAGTCGATTAACAGGTGATGCGTTGGGACCTGGTATTCACGGCATTTCTGGAGGATATGCCGTACGGTAAAGATCTGGTCCGTTGTCGACCGGCCGTCGATGAAGGCAGCCTGTTAACTTCCCACGAACTCATTCGTTTTAGGTGACAGACGATGGAAGATGATCTGGGATAGCACTTTGTAGGCAGCATTCAAAATAGTGATCGCTCTGAAGTTCTCACATTCCAAATGGTCGCCTTTCTTGTGAATGGGGCAGATTACCCCTTCCTTCCACTCCTCCGGTAGCTGTTCGGTTTCCCAGATCCTGACTATCAGCCGATGCAGACAGGTGGTCAACTTTTCTGGGCCCATCTTGATGAGTTCAGCTGCGATACCATCCTTACCAGCTGCTTTGTTGGTTTTGAGCTGGTGAATGGCATCCTTAACTTCCCTCAGCGTGGGAGTTGGTTCATTTCCGTCCTCCGCTGCACTGGCGTCGTCGTTTCCTCCGTTGCCGTGGGCTCCCGTGCCTACGTTCTCCACGCCGTTCAGGTGCTGATCGAAGTGCTGCTTCCACCTTTCGATTACCTCACGTCCGTCCGTCAAAAGGCCGTTTATCCCTGCATATTTCGGCTCGCGGCACGAAGCCGTTGCGGGATGCGTTGAGCTTCTGGTAGAACTTCCGTGTTTCTTGGGAACGGCACAGCAGTTCCATTTCTTCACACTCCGCTTCTTCCAGGCGGCGCTTTTTCTCCCGAAAGAGGCAGGTCTGCTGTTTCCGCTTCTGTTTATAACGTTCCACGTTCTGTCGAGTCCCTTGCTGCAGCATTACCGCCCTCGCTGCATTCTTCTCCTCCAAAACCGTTCTGCACTCTTCGTCGAACCATTCGTTCCGTCGATTCCGTTCCACGTACACGATGGTGCTCTCGGCTGCGTCGTTGATGGCTGCTTTCACTGTACTCCAGCAGTCCTCTAGAGGGGCCTCATCCAGCTCGCCCTCGTCTGGCATACTGCGCGTATGCTGAGGCGACATCCGATTGCTTCAGTCGCTCTAGGTTGTACCGTGGCGGTCGCCGGTACCGTACATTGTTGATGACGGAGAGTTTTGGGCGCAGTTTGACCATCACCAGATAGTGGTCGGAGTCGATGTTGGCGCCACGATAGGTCCTGACGTCGATAAGTGCCGTCCGTCAATAAGAACGTGGTCGATTTGAGATTCCGTCTGCTGTGGTGATCTCCAGGTGTAACGATAAGGGAGGCTGTGTTGGAAAAAGGTGCTACGTATGGCCATATTTTTGGAGGCGGCGAAATCAATGAGTCGTAGGCCGTTTTCGTTCGTCTGCTGGTGGGCGCTGAACTTACTAATCGTCGCTCTGAATTCCTCCTCCTGGCCTACCTGAGCGTTCAAATCTCCTATGATGTTCTTGACGTTGCGATTTTCGTACAAAATGGCCAAGTCTGAGATGCTGTAACTAAAGTTGATAGATTGAGCTTAATAAACACTACACGAAGTACATCCCAACTCCCTCAATACGGCTTGATGCTGAGTTACTGTGTTGTACATATCGACGGAAACTTCTATGCAAGCCCTATACCAAAGAATCTGGCGAACTTAATCCACATGTATATGCTGTGTCAGTAGATTCTATGCCACCAAGTCATAGCACTTTTCTCGGCTCCTATGTAACCGCTAACTGGATAACATCTTGAGGAGACGCTTTTTCAGCCTTTTCACAGTTGTTAAATTATAGTTATATGGCATCCCTAAATTTATCGATTAAGTATAGTTAGATCATGGATACCGTGACGCAATACATGTCACGGTGCTCCCCAGACCGTTATTATAAAATAAAAATCTCCATCCAATCAGTACGCAGCATTCGTTTTCTATGACTATCCTGCATGTCTGGTCAAAATTTGAAAAAAATCGTAGGGCCCATTTTTGAGTTAGGCCCTTTCAAAGGGCGTAAAGCCATATATTCAAAGTAAAAATCAAAATATGTATGTGATCAGCCATTTTTAAACGATTTTGATTAAATATTTTCACGAAGAATCGTTTTGTATTGAGTACGAGTAGTGTCAAACATAGTTTTGACTGATTTCTTCCAACATGTGAAAAGGGCGGAACAACCATTGCACGTTTTAGCTTCTTCCGTCCCTGCTAGGCGTATTTCAATTTGTTTATGACAACATATACCGCTATCAGATACAGGGGAGTCTGCTCTACCTGTTACTGGTCGAAGATTCCATAAATTTGCAATGGTTGTTACGCCATTTTCAAATACTAGTCTAGATTTTTAGATGAAATTGTGAACCGGTTGATTACTTTCTTGTTGTTATTATTTATTCTCACTTCTTACACAAAAAAAAACAAAAACGATACACAAAATAAACCAGAACAGATACCTTACGAAGATTATGGACAGCACCAGTTGAAATGAGCTGCGAAAATTATTGAAGAAATTACTCACATAAAATGTGCAGATGTTTTTGTAAAAAAATAGATTATATACATACTTGCTTCGGCATTCGAGTCTTTTTATTTGCAACACATGTCCACATAGAGTCAGCAATTCTGCATTTATCATATTCATACGCTAAAAACCGCTTACTATTCTGCGTAATTGAACCTAATACTCAACGCCATTGAATTTGAGGGGACAGCGTTTCGTTTCACTTCATCGGTTTAATGCTCTCAATTTTACCATGCCATGGCATCTTTTCACAATTAAAACAAAGATTCTGTGGCCAATCAGTTTCTTACAAAGCACCTTCTGATTATCGAATTAGGTGACAAAAGAAAAGACAAATCGCTGTCAGGAGGCACTTGTGGTGTGATGATCATGTTTTCTGTGGTCTTCACTGCAACGCGGCTTCCAGTGTAAATATTAATATTTATAATACACTACATTCATATTTAAGATATTCCTTTAGCAAAATACAATATATACTTGATTAAATGTAATTGCCATTCGAAATTTATAAATCAACACATATTGGCGTTCCTGATTTTACACAGATATAATCGATTTTTAATTCTTGGGCAAATAAAGCTAGTATATTAAGGGCTTAAAACATTTTAAACGCTTCTTCTTCGCTAGTAAGAATACGAATTGCCCCCGGATGAGCTGCAGTGAAACCTTTGGTTCAATCCTTACCCTGTCTATCCCTCAAAATATGACTTTCTAACCTCTAGTTACCACGAGTACCGTGGCTTCCTCCCATTACTAACAGATATGATTAAAAAGTTATTATCATGTGTATATTGTATATATTAAGTTCAAAAAAGATCTTCGGCTCCGTTAAGCGTTATGCGCGATTGAGCCCCAAATAAATTAACTAGTTTAAAAAAAAACTCATCTTCCTTTTAGTCTTACGCACATAATGTGCTTTCTCTTCATTTACTTTTTCGTTTATTTTCATTCACGTTTTTTTTATCGTATTTGATCTTGAGAAATTACAAACATTATTGAAATATTTTCATATAAATTCACATTTATTTATGCCAACTAACAAAAATGTTCATATTTGCTTCATAAAGTTCAACAAAAACTATGCTAAACATATCTAATACTCAATGCAATACAATTCGTCTTGAAAATATTTAATCAAAATCGTTTAAAAATGGTTGAGTACATAAATATTTTAATATATTATTTGAATATATGACTTTACGCCCTTTAAAAGGGCCTAACTCAAAAATGGGCCCTACGATTTTTTTCAAATTTTGCCCAGACATGCAGGATAGTCATAGAAAATGAACGCTGCGCACCGATTGGATGGAGATTTTTATTCTATAATAACGGTCTGGGGAGCACCGTGCATGTGGAACTGGAAATATCGCTTTTAAAATTGAATCATTAAAGTACTTGCCACTACTTGGAATCGAATTCCTGATCTCCGTATCCACTGGTCCCGATGATGTCCTCGCTGCCACACTGCTATATACAAATAGCATAGAAAATAGCCCGTTTTGTTTTACTCCAGACAAGGCTTTGTAATTGTGCTACAAGACACCTTATCCAACTTCATCTTGCTGCAAAAGCATGTGAAACGTCAAACTGAATAATGTTTACATTGAACAAGCTGGGTGGTTGCGCCAACAGGTTCTTCATCGCAGCTTCTAGCTGAAAGAATTTTCTTCAAACATCTACAAAGCGCTGCTGTTTTGTGTATTTGGCAACATTACAAATCAGCTGGTTGATTGGTTGGGACCAGTGAACGCAGAATGTGGCACCACAAGCGAAAAATAGGCAACAAAGAAGGCGCGGCAACAGCGCTTTGTTTTTTCGTTTTGGATAATGACAAAGATCGCTCCCGAGTTTGTTCACAACAAAAACGGTAGGAATATTTGTCTCGTTCTATTCACATCGTGATTTTCGCATTATTTTAGAACTGAAACTCGACTTTGAGGTTTGCAAGAGTCTTAATTTGTCCAAATGCTTCTGAATTCGATGATGTGTGTCGAAAATTGCAGCAGAAAAGAAAACACACGCATGTCAAGCGATGTTTGTTTTATTGCTCTCATCGCCTGACATGCGTTTGTTGCGGAGCGTCTTTGTTACCAACATGCACCGCTTAGGACAAAGCGTTTGTTTTTCTGCGTGATCCGTTTTTCGTACCCTGGTTGGGACTCTTATGTCGTTTTCTCTTTTCCGGCGGTGCTACACCGCTTCGTGCTACACTTTTCGCTGAATAAACGAACATTTTTGGTGCAGTTGCATTGGTGTGCGTGTATAAACACCAAAATATTGACAACTTTGCCAACGCTGATTGGTAAACACGGTGTGCACCAGCTACACTCCCGATTTTTTGAGTGCTACACTACACAGTTAGACAAAATCAGCGACTTCGGTAAAGTTTTACCGAAATCTCAACCGTTAAGTTTGTTTTACAGTAAAAATTCGGTAAAGGTAGCAACTTTTACCGAAGTTCGTTAGAGTTTGACAGATAAACGATAACATTTTACCGAAATTTGTTATTTTTTTACAGAATTTCGTTAAAAATCCATTACCGAACGCTCAGCGGTTGAGATTTCGGTAAAAATTACCGAACGCGATTAGCTGTGTATTATGCGCGGTGCAGAAAAAGTGTAGCACCGGTGTAGCACGAAAATCAAAAACGAACGTTTTCGGTGCAAAAGTGCTACACCGGTGTAGCTCCACCGCAAAAACGAAAACGACATTATTCAATTTGCACATCCTCCGGTAATTATTTGTGTAGTAGCTATATATCCGGCTAAAAGTTTGTTTTGACAATAATGTTTTCATCCGACAAGCCGTGTTGGTATACCATCAGTTTCTTTATTACATCTTCTAGCTGTAATGATATCGCAAAACGGCCTTCAAAGCGCTGCTGGTTTGTGGATATGTCAGTAAGACGAATCATACTAATAGTAGCTGTTTTGTTACTGACGACTCCTATTCGATTTGTTGAAGTTTTCACATCTTCCAGAAAATCTCCCGGAGTAGGAATAGAGTGCAGTAAAGGCAAACCCAGTGACAAGTGAATGATTTCTGAAAACCAAGTTTGGTAGCTGTATGGTGCTGGTTTTGCAGCCGTGTATTAGGTTATGGTTTATATTTGACAAGCTTCCAGATTATTCAGCGTTGACTGCTTCAACACGATTGTTACACAACAGAAAGCAATTGACCGAAGCTTATAGCGTTGAAAATGTTATTTGGGATGTTTTCGCTCACAGGTCTGGGCGTGACAAGGCATTCAAAACGTGCAAAAGTGATCGAACAAGTGGCACGCGTGTAAATTAAAGGAGTACCGCTGTGTCAAAATTTGAGATCCATCCATCAAAGCAAACCGTAGTTACAACATCTCAAACATGGCCATTTTGTATGAAAATCGGCGCGTTCCCGATCAATAATGCACCACATTGTACTTGCAGTAAATGCCAGTAATCTTACCGCCTTATACACCAGTTGGGACGTTACACTTTAGTACTTACATCTGAAATTAGATGTCAGTAATGTTGCAAAAACACAAATATTCGTTCCAAGAGCATGGATACCAGAGCAAACACCCTAGTGCTCGTTTTTTGTACGCTCTCCTCTCAACTACCGCATGCATGCACTTTGACCGTTCGCACGCTACAACAGGTGAAACCGCCGAGATAAACCAGCTTGGAAGTGCATAAACACTTCGGACTGAAAAGCTCCCAACTCGGGAACTGACCCAAAGCCGAAGCAGAATGTAAACAAACGAACGAAGACGCAAAACCAGCCTCACCCGAGCGGACGCCATTCCGATTTTTCGCTTCGTGAAGCGCGCGATCGCCAAAAGCTCCGATCAAGACACGAAAGCTTCCACCCCTCGACGGACGCTCTACCGCCGAGGGGGTGGCTGGTTGATCGCTCGCGCAAGCAGCGCGAGCGCCCGAGCACTTCAGTTGCCGTCGAATCCTACTCACGGGAGGTTCCACAGTGCGCGTGTTTTATTACAAAGCAGAACCGCTGAACGCTCGATCGCGCGCGCGGTCTTTCCGTCGTCATCGTCGCGGAACAGATCACGATCTCACTCAGTGTGGATGGATATCGGAATTTCGCATTTTCTGTATTCGCGCGAAGCTAAAAACAAAGACGACCAGGGGAAAAACAATAACATCAGCCTGCGCTTCCAGCAGCCGAAGAAAGAGGTTGCCTGTTGGGCGGGGGCTGACAGACGGTGTTGAGCTTGAGCTCTTGCGGTGCCTGGCCGCGAGCTAAACGTGAGCGGGCGCGCGGTTCGAAAGACGCACGTGAAAGTAGTAAACTGGAATTTCGCGTTGTGGATTTTGGGTTTATTGCCAAATGCAGTGGGAAGTGAAGGCGAAGATAGTTCGTTGATGTAAGTGGAAGAAGTTCGGCGAGGGCTTTCGATTTTGTGATGAATCGTTTTGATTGAGATGGTGGTGCAGAGTTTTTTTTTTGTGAAGATCGTGGAGATCAAAGTTCAAGATACACAAATGCAAGTCATAAGGCGAAACTTCCGAGATTACCTAATGGTAGTCAAGTGTTATGCCTAAATAATATGATGAATTACCCGAAGATGTGTTATAGCTGGAGGGTCAGAGTGATTTAGGCACACGACGGTACCAATTTTTTTTAATATCCCGTAATTGCGACGAAAAAATCGGTGGAATAACTGTGAAAGTGCTGAATTGATTCAAGGTTGAAACAAGAAGAAATAGGAAAGATTAAATTAGCTGTTGATAATATGTGTAACTGCACGATATTATTGATGGGACGAGAAAACAATCATTACGCAAAGAAGTGTTATGGAATTGCTGAAATATAGAAAAAGTGTTGATAAAATCTTTATCGTTTTATGCAAATGAGCTCAACTGTTGTCAACAGGTTTGAAATAGTGAAGATTACTTTATATATTACTTAATAGGTATTGATTTTGACGGGGAAAAGTTGAAAGCAAGTGGATTTTTTTTATTTAGTGATTCATTTACATTTATCGATTTAAGTAATACTTGGGGGTCATAGCAATTGTGTTAATCTATCTTTGGGTTGTTACGGATAGATGAAAAAGTTTTCGGAAGTATTTGCCATTAAATTCGATACCAACAAGAGCTTGCAATTTTTTGAACTTGTACAGACTTTTCGAATCCTCTAAGCATACCCTCTTCGAATGGGTGTAATCAGTTTTGTACCTTTTAATTCCACCCTCTAGAGCGCTAAATCTTCATATTGTATTTGTATTAAAGATACAAACGCTTATTTCACTCAACCGAAAAAAGAATTCTGTTCACAAAATTCTATGCATAATTTCTTAACGTTTTTTTTATCATTATACATTTTTTATTAGTTCAAACTTCATAATAGTTATTTTATTTATGTAACAAGTCGCAAAAAGTTGATTTTTTCAGCACCAGTCGTACTTTTATCCAACGAGGCTTGTCGAGTTGGATAAATACGGAGAGTGTTAAAAAAGTCGAGTTTTGTACCGAGCAACATACAAAATTTTATGCAATGATTTTCCATTGTACAATCCATTTGGGTTGCATCAAATGCATTTGAATTGCATAAAATTATTTTTAGGGTTTGGTTTTCCGTATAAGAGAAAATATGATTGGATTTCAGATTTTTGTAATCGCAAAATGTTTTTTTTTTCATCAGTTGTGAACAGCAAGGATATACATACTTTGCTAGAGTTTTAGAATGCTTTTCTTAGATTGCTCAACCGATGCACAGAACTCACCAATTGTTGCTTTGTGTGGCAAGTAATAGAATTTTAAAAATCGTGTTGAAACATAGATCATTTCATTACTTTTCGGAATGAAAATAAATTGAAAAAACTGCATATATGCAAATTTCGGAGTACTCTGCAGTTTTAACAAAAATAAAGACATTTTCTTGGAAAATTTCAGCAGTTTCATGAACGTTCAAAATTTCAAAAAAAAAAATACAGAAGAGAGTATTTGTGGGTGGTATTTTTTATGTTTTAAATATGTGTGAAATGGGCTTATGTAGAGCATATTGATATGTTTTATTCATTAATTGTATGAAATTTCTACAGCAATTATTTATGGTTATGTTCATTTTTGCCTGACGAATTTCGTGATTATTGATACAGTATTTATAACCGTAGTTCTAGAACAAACAGAATTTTGCACTATGAACTGTAGAGTTCGCATTTGAACTTGATTCATTGTTGATAGTGTGTGCCGATTTTTGCGAAATTTCGCAGCTCTTGCAATCTTCAGCAACACTCAGCATTGAGATCTGAAGAAGTCAATTTGACTTTGACCCTATGTCTTCAACCATGTATAAATGCTCTACAGAGCGCGGAGAACCTTTTTGAAAATTTCCGTAGTAATTCAGATTTAAAACTATTTTGCTTTTAGGACACCATTAAATCACCACCGAAATGGCTGAAAATTTAACTGGACTCTAGTTTTGTACTAAGGATTATAATGAACATATCGGAGCTTTGAATTTTTAACATGTTTGAAATCTGAACTGCCCTAATAAACATCAAGTACAGTTTTTGTTTGCTTTTTTTTAATACATAGATAAATTTGTGGAGTTTATCAAACATTCAGTAGATCCACCAGTGGGTCGTGACTCATAGTTTGAGAAACGCTGGTTTATACGATTTTCTTAAAGTTACGCGACTTTTTTACAGTTTCGCATAAAAATCAAGGTCATTGTTCCTTAATTTTCATACAATATTCTTGAGCTTATGCGAACTTTGTACACAATGCTAGTCCATAGTGTAAATTAGAATTTAGTTTGTCCAAATGTTGGCAGTTCAAATTAGAACATTTTTTGGAAATTTACAAATGTATATGCATGTCTTATACAAGCTTTATTGGATTACTGTATTGAAACCGTTCTGATTCTATCTTCAAATTTTCGTTCAAATCGGTAATCAATCGGTGCTCCAGAAGCGAAGATGCTGCGAAATTGTTTTTAAATGCATGGTTGGTACTTTTACGAAGAGACTATATATTCATGGAAATAACGTCTGTTTCCTTATACAGTTGAAACAAACCTATGAAAGATGAAAATTTTCGACGTTTCGTTTAAGATGTGGACTTAGAGAAATTTTCTGTTCTATCGAAGTCAGTTCAATAGGGCTCTGCATGAAATTTCCTTCCTTCTCTTTTACTGATGTTAAAACAAAGCCACGAACAGATGGGTAAATTATTGGTTAAATTGGGAAAAAATCCACAGCTCAGGTGAGATGATATAGATCCACTGGCGTAGCCACGGGGGGTTTCCCCCAGAGCCAAAATTTGTGGAACAAATTTTCAGTATAAAGCGCTTTGCGACAAAAAAATTTTTGGCTGCGCCGCTATTTTCAAACTACGAATACAATTGCTTATACTGTTTACAAAATGTAAGTGTCAAATCAAAAAAGGTATCATTTACCATTGAAAACCCCTCCCAGAGACAATTTCTGACTACGTCACTGTATAGATCGATGAAATTTGAATTACCTTATGAAAACTAAAATGCCGTTTAATTAATTGGCTCGGTAAAGCACTTGTCTAGCGAATAAGGGTCGTGAGTTCAAATCTCACCTGAGCTGTGGATTTTTCCCAATTCAACCAATAATTTACTCATCTGTACATATTTACGTTGAGTTTTTTGAAAATCATAATTGACCACACTGATTGGTATTACCAAAAATTTGTACTTTGAGTGAGAAAGCCACGAAATTTCAAAATTCCTCGCAAAATCAAAACATTGCAGTACCTTTTAGTTGCGTGCGGATACTCATCCAAAATCACGTGTGACAAATGATGGCAACTCTGAGCTGCTACAGGATTCCCGCTGCTGCTGGTCTAAGAGACATCAACCAGGTGAAGCAGATTGCCGACTGCCAGTGTCAGTATCAGAGACAAGTTATCCTCCCCTCCATTTTGGCCATTTGTTCCGGTGCCTTAGTAAACCACTATTGTTCTGTTTGTTGCCGTCAGGAAGTTGGTGTTCTGTATTTAGATTATTGGAGTTTATTCATTGGTTAATAAATAGCATGCTGACTAACAAATCTGCTTTGTAGGAAAATAAAATCGGTTTTATTGGAATAAAAATCACCTTGAGATATCGTTCTTTCGCGGGACCTCGCAGGAGTTTCTTCTGGTATTTCCCCAGCAGTTTATTCTTGGATTTTTCAGAATTTTCTCCTGGGGTTTTCAAGCGAATCTTTCTGGGAGTTTTGAAGGAATTGCTTCTTGGATTCCTCCTTCAAGGGATTTCTCGTGGAGTTTCTTCTGGGATCCCTTCAGCAATTCATTCTAGGATTTCTCCAGAATTTCTTTCACGGGTTTTCTAGGGTGCTCCTTCTGAGATTTCACCGAGAGTTTCTAGGAATTTCAAAGAAGAGTTTTTCCGTGATTACTTCAGAAGTTTAATCTGGAACTCCTTCCAAGATTTCTTCCGGGATTCTGCCATTAATGTTATCCCAAATCTCTCCAGGAGTTCTTTTTGAAATAGTTTCAGGAATTCTTTTTAGGATTACTTTAGGAATTCCTAACTGGAAATTTCTTCTGACAAGGGAAGGTTACGATGGTGTCCCCGGAGATTTCAACTGGACTATTTTCAGAAGGGGCCCTCAAAGGGGCAAATTATGCAAAATATAACTGTAATATACGAAGAATCCACATTTGCTGCATAGGTTAAATCTTGCATACAAGAAGTTTATTATTTGAATATGGCACTACTTAAACACTGAACTGAAATTATAAAATTGTACATACACTAACACATACTAATACACACGATGAGCTCATCTACATATATGGACAATAAAGTACTTCACTTGGATTACGGCCGGCTAAGAGAACAGACGTATTATTCTTGATCGTCCCGAATATCACATGGCGCTGTAGCAAAGTCGCCATTGCGAAGTGATAGTGTTAAACCCTTCGAGTGCGTGCCTGGTGTTCAACCTTGTTATTACGTGGTGAAAAGTGATTCCTGCGGAAAATGGTTAAGCCAAAATCGAAATCATCGGAGTCACCGGTGCTGGTACGCACTCCAGAATTCAAAGCGTTGATGCCACCTACGCTACCACCACCGCCGCCATTGCAAACGGCAGGTAGTCTGCACACTAATTGGATGAGGTTCAAGCAGGCATTCGAGTTCTGGATGAAGGGGGCCGGCCATGAACGTCACGATGACGACGTAAAAATCGCAATTTTACTGTCGGTCGTCGGTCCGGATGGATTAGAAATATTCAACATCCTACCGCTAACGGCAGCGGACAAAGAAGACTTCGATGAGGTTATGGAGGCCTTCGATACCTACTGTGGGCAAAAGAAGAATGTGATCTTCGAGCGATTCGTCTTCACGCATCGTCAGCAACGTGAGGGCGAGAAATTCGATGATTTTCTTCGGGATATTACCACGCTCGTGCAGACGTGCGAGTACGGGAATCTGCGAGACAGTTTATTAAGGGACCAAATTGTCTTTGGACTGCACGATCGGGCGTTTTCGGACAAGCTCATGGGGAGGGAGGCCAGAGAGCTGACCTTGGAAAAGGTCGTTGAAGCATGCAAGATCGAGGAACAACGGAGGGAACAGATGAAGGTTATGAGTCACAGTGATCCAGGACCAGCTGGACGTGTAGATCAGATCAACAAAAAGGGGGGTGCAACGGGGAAAAGGATGGGTAAAACTAGCTCGGAGGGGCAAAACCGGCCAAAAGCTAATAGCTCACACAAAACTACTAACCAGAACACTAACAACAACACAAAGAAGAATGCCAAGTCCAACAATAGATCTATTGTCTCTAATTGCAGCTATTGTGGGTATGACCATGCAAAAGGCAAGTGTCCAGCATTCGGGAAGACTTGCTCGGTCTGTGGCCGGCAAAATCATTTTAGCACTGTCTGTCGGAATCGTTCGCAGACGAAAAATGCTGGAGAACTGTCTGTTTGCTATATGGATGTACTGGAATCTGACACTGGATCTCCCTGGTGTGAGGTGATTAGGATCGACAATATGGATGTGTCATGCAAGCTCGACACAGGCGCGGACGTCAATGTGCTTCCGGCACGGGTTCTATCGAAGATTGGAGTGACTGAACTGGAAGATATCTCTATCGTTCTCCAAGGATTCGGGACGTCGTCAAAGATTAAGCCGCTCGGTAAGAAAACACTCAAAGTGGTGTCCCGTGGCGTTTTGCATGATCTGGATTTTGTGATTGTCGATCTTGATGTGAATCCTATACTGGGCTTGAAAAGTTGCGTAGATCTCGGGTTAATAAATCGTGTTTTTGATGTTCGTTCGCATAGCAATGCTCAAGAGTTCGTTGATAAGTATTCAGATGTGTTTACTGGTATTGGATGTTTCAAGCAACAGCATCGTTTGAAAGTTGACCCGCGTGCCTCCCCCACCGCAAAACCACCTCGACGAGTTGCGTTTGCTTTGTTAGACAAATTGAAAAAGGAATTAGGACGTTTATGCGAAGACCAGATCATTTCTCCGGTCAATGAACCAACAGAATGGATTTCTAATTTGACAATTGTTGAGAAACCGGACAAATCGTTGAGATTATGCTTGGATCCACGTGATTTGAATAAAGTTCTTCTGAAAGAACCTTATTTGATCCCAACCATTGATGATTTGAGGAACAAATTGGCCAATAAGAAAATATTCTCAGTGCTTGATTTGAAGGATGGATTTTTCCAAATCAAGTTGGACAAGAGATCAAGTTTTATGTGCTCTTTCAACACCCCTTTTGGAGTTTATCGCTACAATCGATTACCTTTCGGTTTATCGATTTCCCCTGAAGTTTTTCAAAAGTTCAATGAAGAGAACTTTGCGGATATCGATGGTGTGTTTGTCTACATAGATGATCTTTTGATCTTTGCAGACAGCATAGAAGAGCATGATCGGATAATGGAGAGGGTGATGAAAAGAGCACGGGAGAGAAATATCAAATTCAATCCCAGGAAACTGCAGTACCGCGTGGAAAAGGTTTCCTACTTAGGCCATGAAATCTCACGAAACGGATTCAGACCAGATCAAGGTCGACTAGATGACCTTCAGGAAATAAAAGCTCCATCAACCAAGGTCGAATTGCAGAAAATTCTAGGGATGATCAACTACATAAGAACATTTATACCAAATTTAGCAGAGCTTTCAAAACCTTTGAGGGATTTGTTAAAGAAAGATAGTATTTTTTCTTGGACCAAAGCGCAAGAGGATTGTCTTGAGCGTATCAAAAAGCTCATCAAGAACTCTCCTCATCTTTCAGCGTTTGATGATAAAAAACCAATCAAATTGCAGTGCGATGCCTCTCAATTTGGACTTGGTGCTTGTCTCTTGCAGAACGGCAAGCCCGTGGCATTCTATTCTCGTAGTTTGAATGATGCTGAACAGAGGTACGCACAGATTGAAAAAGAAATGCTCTCTATTGTCTTTGCTTGTAAAAAATTTCACAACTACGTTTATGGTCGACAGTTTTTAGTAGAAACGGACCATAAACCGCTGGTTGCCATAATGGAGAAACCATTATGCGGAATACCGTCTGCTAGGCTGCAACGACTTCGTATCAAATTACTACCATACAATCTAACCCTGCACTATTTACCAGGAAAGTACATGTACATCGCGGATGTGCTTTCTCGTTTTTTCAAAAGATCAATTGGTCCAGATGATGCCGAAGAGGATCTCACTGGATACGTCCACACAATCAACATTAGTGACAGTCGTAAACAGCAGTTTGTTGTCGCTACGAAAAATGATCCCATTCTGAGTAAGCTTTTGGAAATTTACCATAAGGGTTGGCCGAATGATAAAAGAGGACTACATGAAAACATGAGATTCCTTTGGAAACTCAAAGATGACTTGCACGTTGAAAACGATATTGTTTTTATGAATGATAAAATTTTTGTACCAGTGAGTCTTAGGCGGACCGTCTTAGATTGGCTCCACGTTGGCCACTTCGGAGTTGAAAAGTCCAAAGCTAGGGCCAGAGAATTGTTTTTCTGGCCAGGTTTGGCCACTGACGTTGAAGACAAGGTTGGCGGATGTAAGATTTGCATTAAGTTTTCGATGCAAAATGTTAAGGAACCATTGATAAACCACGAAATCCCGGAACTTCCATTCGTGAAACTTGGAATGGATATCCTTGATTTTGAAGGAAAACCATTTTTAATTGTCGTTGACTATTATTCAAAGTGGTTAGAAATAATCAAACTCACTAACAAAACAACAGCTATAATAATAGATAAATTAATTGACCTGTTTGCTACTCACGGACATCCGAGGATGATAATTGCAGACAATATGCCGTTTGGGTCCAAAGAATTTAGGAATTTTGCTAGGGAATTTGAATTCGATTTAACGACATCCAGTCCACATTACCCTAAATCTAACGGACTTGCCGAAAAATACGTAAATATATCTAAAAATATCCTTCGTAAATCAAAAGAGTCTGGCAGTGATTTTCGAAAAGCACTGTTAAAATATCGAAACACACCCCTGAAGGATTTGAAAACTTCCCCTGCAGAATTGTTGATGAGCCGAAAATGCAATACATACCTACCTGTGTCTAATACATTATTGGTTCCTAAAGTGAATAACACTGTTAGAGAGCTGCAAGATAGACACTTTACTAAACAAAACCAATACTATGATAGAAATTGTAAAGGCAGAGATGATCTTGCGGTGGGAGATAAGGTGGTTTATTTGGATAAAAACGGAAAATGGCTTGAAGCAATAGTTACGTCATTAGCGGATACACCAAGATCCTACTGGATACGCAACTCTGAAGGCTCAGTATACAGGAGGAATAAACATCATTTGAAAAAATTAACTCATCAGAAATCACATAATCCTGATCTTGAATCGGGTCGTACCATACACAGCTAATCGCGTTCGGTAATTTTTACCGAAATCTCAACCGCTGAGCGTTCGGTAATGGATTTTTAACGAAATTCTGTAAAAAAATAACAAATTTCGGTAAAATGTTATCGTTTATCTGTCAAACTCTAACGAACTTCGGTAAAAGTTGCTACCTTTACCGAATTTTTACTGTAAAACAAACTTAACGGTTGAGATTTCGGTAAAACTTTACCGAAGTCGCTGATTTTTTCTAACTGTGTAATTGATCATAATCCTTTGAGTAACGATAAGCAGTCTTCGAGTAAAGCCAAAACAAACTTCGATAGTTCTCACTCTGGAAGTAGTCGCGAACTCAGAAGAAGTGAAAGGTTAAAAAGCAAACACCAGTGAGATCTAACGAAGATTCCACCCAATAATGATCCACAAATTGAATTAAAATTAAATCATTATATACATCTTTTCCAATCAAAAGTAGCTTCGATTAAAATTGTAAATAGTAGGTTAAGTTCACATAAAGTTAGTAAGCTTCTTTCTTTGAGGGGAAGATGTAATATACGAAGAATCCACATTTGCTGCATAGGTTAAATCTTGCATACAAGAAGTTTATTATTTGAATATGGCACTACTTAAACACTGAACTGAAATTATAAAATTGTACATACACTAACACATACTAATACACACGATGAGCTCATCTACATATATGGACAATAAAGTACTTCACTTGGATTACGGCCGGCTAAGAGAACAGACGTATTATTCTTGATCGTCCCGAATATCACAATAACATTATTGAAAATCCTCAAACGTCATCAAAATGCAAATTTCAATATGTATTGCAGTATTAACAGACAGAATATGCATAAATACATGCTTTCGTAATAAAAATAATTTACCATAGGCGTTGCCAGGGTGAGATGGGTGATAAACAAGGTGATACATTTTTATTGAAATAAGTTTAACTGGTTCTTACCCTGGCAACGCCAATTAAAATTGATACGAAATCATGTTTTCATGCATATTCTGTCTGTTTCTAGTAAAATACATTGTTATTATTATTATTATTAATATTTATTAAAGACACTTTACCACTTATGTGGCATTCGTGTCTGGAAAAAAAAATACATTGTGAAATTTGCATTTTAATGACGTTTGAGCATTTTCAATAATGTTATATTTTGCATAATTTGCCCCTTTGAGGGCCTCTCCTGACTACACCACTGGCCCATCACCCGGAAGGCTTTGGATTTATTCATATTTCCACGAGTAGAATGCAACAAAAATAGTCCGGTTGAAACCCCCGGGGGACACCATCGTAACGTTCCCTTGTGAGATTTCTCAAGATTTCTGATTCTTTGAGATGTATCTTCTAGGATTCTGCCAGGAGCATTTCCCTCAATCGATACCTCCCAAGATTCCTGCAGAGTGCAGAAACTCCTTCTAGGACTTCTCCTTCAAGGCACGGTGTACAGCATCTATATATATAAAAATGCAGTGGCATACGTGGGACCGAGCATAAGTCGCGAACGGAAAGTCGGATTCGAGTCATCTTTGTTTTGTTCAGTTAGTGTTCACCCAGGCAAAAAACATGCGAAAATTGAGAGTTTTTAAAAATAGGTCTTTCATACATTTTGACCGGGGGCTTGGTCTTGGCTAGAAACTTGAAACGTCAAAAAACGCAGTAGGCAAGACAAAGTTTGCCGGGTACAGCTAGTTTATGATATTTATGCCGTGCCTTCAAGGGCTGTTCATAACATTCCTTCTGAAAGAAGGATCTCGTAAGGAACTTTTGGAATGAATACCTGAGTGAATCCGAAAACTCACTCCTGGATGAAGCTCGGAAGGAATTCCTAAGAAAATCTCTGTAGAATTCTGAAGGAACCCCTTAGGAGTTCCTGGAGTAATCTCGGACAGGAGAGGAATCCCAGATAGAACTTCTGAACAAATTCGGATAAAATTTCAGGATGAATCTGACAAGGAGATCCCTGAGAAATCCCAGAGAACTCCTGGAGAAATTCCGAATAAATTTCTGGAGGAACATGAAAGGAATTCCTGGAATAATCGTATAAAAAAACTTTTTCCAGAAGGAGAAATTCTTAAAAAGGTGGAGTAGACCTGGTGTGATGGTTAGAACACTTGACTATCACGCCGAGGACCTGGGATCGAATCCCACTCCCGACAAACTCATAAAATGTGAGTTCTTCCTTCGGAAGGGAAGTGAAGCGTGGGTCCCGAGATGAACTAGCCCAGGGCTAAAATCTCGTTAATACAGATATGTATAAAAAAATCTTAAAAAGGGAAAACCTTAAACCTTAAAGATCCTCAAGGAAACCCAGAATGAACTGCTGCAGTAATTCCAAAAGTAACTCATAGAGGAACTTTAGAAGAAACTTCTGCAAGGTTCCTAAAAGAAACGATGCTTCAAGGTGATTTTTATTCGAATTATTACCAATTTTATTTTATTACATAACACATTTATTATTAAGCATGCTATTTATTTACTAGTATCCTCGAAAACCTTACTTTCTGTTCTTCGGCAGCAACCAGAACTATGGGTGATCAACTAAGGCAAATGATTCTTGATAGCGACGATCTTACCCTGGCAGTCGGCAATCCTGATTCGCGAACCTGTTCCACCCGGTTGATGTCTCTTAGACCAGCAGCAGCGGGAATCCTGTTAGCAGTTCAGAGTTGCCACCATTTGCCTCACACCCCATCTTGGGTGAGAGTCCAAACCTAATCGATTTTTTCACGCGCGCGAACTAAGTTCTTGTTGAACTAACTTCGATAGAACAGGACAAGAAAGAAAAAAAAATCCTTAGCAACTGCAGCATGCACTGCCTTATAGGGCACTGCATTGTTTTGATTTAGTATGGGATTTTGACGTTTCTTGGCCTTGTTGTTTACATAATTTCTGTAAGAGTGAAAGAGAAGGAGAGAATTTCATGCAGTGCCCTATAGATTACTGCACGAATTAATACTGGCCTGCTTACTCCCACACGAAATATGACGTTTGAGCGGTGTATTGAAAAAACTAGTGTTTATGCGAGAAGCTCTCTTAAAACTTCAGTCAAGTATTCTTCCAGGAGCTCAACCCTATATTTACATAGCTTCTTTTGTAATTTTGCCAGAAGTTTCAGTTTGTAACAAAGAAATATTATGAGAGAAAAAAAGCTAGTGACTTAAAACCATTTCATAGATTAAATAATAAACATTTGATTAAAAATCATGAATAGGGCAATGCACTGTTTTTATTTTGTATGGGATTTTGACGTTTCTTGGCCTTGTTGTTTACAAACTTTCTGTAAGAGTGAAAGAGATGGAGAGTATTTCATGCAGTGCCTTATTGCAAGTAAAAAGAAAATCGGTGTTAAGTACTGTTCCTTTTAGTTCCACTAAGAATTGGCATCTTTTGACAGATACGTATTTCAACCTAAACTGTAAGAGTGTAAGGTCGTCTTCAGTGTTTTGTACTTGACTTGATTGAGTCGAGGCATTGCTGTAGGTATTTCTGAAAGAGTTCCATATTGAATTCCTGGATGAATTCTCTGAGAAATTCTTCAAGGATTTCTTGGAAGAGTGCCTGGAGTAATGCCTAGAGGTTGCCTAGAGGTATAAGTGTAGAATTAGCTATAAGTTAAAATACACATTAATAAAAACAAAAAAAAAATGCCTAGAGGAATTTCTGGAGGAATTCCTGGAGAAATTGCTGTAGGATGTTTGAAGGAATTCGTGATAGAATTCCTAGGGTACTTCCCAGAGCAGTTCATGGGGGAAATCCTGGAGGAGTTTCTTGAGTCCTGGAAAATTCCAGGATGAAATCCTGGAGAAATTCCTGAAGTAATTCCACCTGGAGTAATGTCTGAAGGAATTTCTGTAGGAATCCTTGCGAGAATCCCTAGAGAAATTCGTTGAGGAATTCCTGGAGGAATCCCTGGAGGAGCTCCAGGTGGAATGCCTGGACGAGTACCTGAAATAAAAGAACTCAAATAGAATCCCGGCAGCAATCACATGAGGAATCTTTTAGAAAATCCCTGAAAACATCAGTGTCCATTCATTTCAATGCCTACTTTGTGTAGATAGAACTGACTTTGAGGCACGCCAAATTCCAGTGAGAACGTAGTATCACAAATGAGAAAAAAGAGAGGTTTGCCATTGTTAGACTCCGGGCATCTTTCCCATAACAAATGGTGTAGCGTTGAAAATTCCTTAAAACATCCACCATCTTGAGTGTTTGGCCGACATCTTGGGTTTGTACTCCGGTCATCTTCCCAATTCCAAATATACCCATCTCGCCATGGTTTTGAGCCTAAAGCTCCATTAAACTACTGCCCTCTTTAATTTTGGACCGCAATTTCAAATTTCGGGAAGCCTGTAGATATTCTGTTCGCCAGTTTTGGACTCCGAACATTTTATCTTTACCAAATATACCCATTTTGCATTATTTTAGAGCCTGAAACTTCTTAACAGACGCCATCTTGTATATTGTAGTCGCCATATTTAGTCTCCGGACATCATCTCCATACCAAATATACCCATCTTGCAAGGTTTTAGAGCTTCAAACTCCATAAGCAGCCACAATCTTAAATTTGTGGGCCGCCATGTTGGATTTGTAGCCACCGTCTTGGAATTGGGGTCGCCGTCCAATATCCAAGATGGCGACCCCAATTCCAAGTCGCCATATTTAGACTCCGGATATCTTCCCCATACCAAACATACCTATTATGCATGGTTTTAGTGCTGCAAACTCCTTAAACAGTCGCTATCTTGAATGTTGAGGCCGTCATCCTAGATTTTTCCTGGTTATTCTGGTCATCATGTTTGGAATCTGGGTATCTTCCCCATGTCAAATATACACATATCGCATGTTTTTAGATCCTAAACTTCATTGAACAGCCGCCATATTGTATTATGAGTAGCCATCTTGGTTTTTTGCCCGCCATCTTGAGTTTTGGGCTGAAGTCATGGATTTTTGGTCTCCATTGGTACACTTTCCACAACATTTTTCAACCATGCTAAATGTTACAACAATCGGCAATGTATCACATGATGGGGCTTGATTCAGTTTTATATATGACCAGTTCCACCGGTGCTGGTCCGGATCACTAAAATGACCATAACTCTGGAACGCCTGGATCGATCCGAACCATTTTCAATAGCAAACAATGCGGTAAAATTCTGGTTGAGAAGTGCTTTCAAAGTGAGTGAACTTTTTTGTACACAGACACACACACACACATACAGACATTTGCTGAATTCGTCGAACTGAGTTGATTGGTATATCGTATATGTGACTTAACCCTCCGAGCTTTCTATCGAACATAACACATGGCCTCTCAGTACACTTTGGTGTACGAGAAAAGCAAAATAACTGAAGATGTTATTGCCCAATTTTCCTTTCAAATGCTTTTGGAATTCTCTACAATTCTAACATATGGTAATGAGAGTATTTTCTTAATATTTTTTTTTTGTTTTAGCAGATGCATCTTATTTTTACTAAAAAATGCTACTATAATTACGAAGAAATGATTGCTTGTTCCAGAGCGCCTACAAAAAATGTACCCCGAAATCTAAAAGTAACCTCGTTGCAATCAAAAAACCCCGCCACGATGCAAGATGTTTGCTTAATTAGCTCTCTCGTAAAAACCACCATCCAGCCATTCAATAATGCAGTCCAGTAATGCACCACCTCTATTTTCACTGCGATTTCCACTCTCAAAACCCACAACAGAAGCACCGCGTGGTGCTCCTACCAGCCAGCAAGTACCAACAGCCACACTCAACTAATTTTACTATTTCTTTTCTGTTTGTTGTTGTTGCTTTCTTTGCAGGCAGACCGGGGCAGTCCGATCAATGCAAAACAAAAGGTTGTTGTGCACTTTGTAGCCTCCGAAAAAAAAAGTGAACTCGCATCAAGTGACTGCACCACACACGGGGGGTGAAATTTGATCAACTACCCAACCAAATAGCATATTGTGTGGTTCAATTGGAAGCTGAATGAGAAAAGCAGCACATACATATCACGCACGCACATACATAACGTACACACAGTCGGACACTTTTCTTCGCGAGTGAAAATAAATTAATGACCGGTGAAGAAGGCCAACGAGAGGAGTAGCGAACAACGGGTTTTACATCTGTAACTGCGAGGCGAATTTTTGTTTTTGCAACACCACCGGCGAGGCGAGTCGACGCGAGATGTGATTGTGCCTCTTCTTAGTCCACCATTACCGGACTTGGGCATCATAAGGCATAGCGAATTCGAAAAAAAAAAACAAAATGCATGTTGTGGAAAAGTTGCTACAGCTCTCGTAACAGCCAGCAACGGAACGAGTGTTGTAAAAACACGAAGAAAATCCAGCGGTGAAGAAGAGGCGAAGATAACCAAACCGTGCATCGGATATTGGGATGTGATAACACGTGTTTCGTCGGAGGAATCCTTGAAACGTTGTTGAGTGCACGAGTGCATCTTCACAGTATCGGTGGTCCTAGTTACTTACAGTGTGAAACTTGGAAATCGAAGAAAATGAAATGTGCGCGAGCAATTTCGCGTCTGTGATGAAGCGGAGTATGTGAGTAGGTATGTGCGATATTTTTTTTGTGCACCATAAGTGATCGCGATCGGTCCGAATCCAATCGACAACAACAACAACCCTCAACACGATAACAAGAGGGCAACGTTGTTTACCAGCAGCGGTGTTATTTGTAGGGGCTCAAGTGAAATCGAAAGCCCAGCGAAAAATTGTTCCGACGTAGCGAAGCGAGAAAATGGAATTAAATTAATCCAAACTGCGAGCGAGCCGAGCAGCCCTATCACCACTAGTGTTGTGCGATATTGTTTGTTTGTTGCCATAACGACGAGCAGCCATAGGGGAGACATTGGTCTCGTTGCGTGTTAATCGCGAAGCGCGCGCTGCGCCACCAAGTGGAATCGAATTAGAAGGGTTAATAAATCGAAGAAGTGCCCAACTAGGAAAATCGAAAGAGTGAATGATTTATGATTGCGGCGCAATAAAAATTCGGTGTGCAGTGATTTGGGTGCTCGAACAAGCGATGAACCTGCGGCGACCGAGTGTAATGCTGCCAACTAACTAGCTGCTACGTGGGAATGTAAGGGGCTACCGACCAAGCACCAGAAGCGGAGCAATGTAATAATATTGGATACTGGTTAGTATTTTGTTAAATTTTTACACACGTTAATTAATCGTCGGGGTGGTTATGTTGCCCAAAAGCAATTTTCGTTCGCCCTATAGGGTTTTCTGATTGGGTTTGCTGCAGGTGCGAAAATCGATAGATACGCATTGTGTAGGGTGCGTTGATTGGACGAATGAAGGCTGGGACGCCTTGTTGAGACTTTAATGATCATTTGAAAGTTGATTCGTTTGATTAATGCGGCCTTCGGCGGGTAGCGGAAAAACAAATATGCCCAATAATAAACAGTTCAATCACATTGGAGTTCGATTCGATCGGTTGGGACCTTTGGTAGCGTGAACAGTTTCACATTAATATTCCTGGTTTGTTGAAACAATTAGATGCGGTTTTAATTATCGTTAATTTGATTTGTATTTACGTTTACTTTACCATCGAAAATTGTTTTGCAATTCAGAATCCTCATAAAAATGATTTGTAGCAGCCATTGGTTATCATGTTGCACCATTCACGATCACTAACCTGGGTGCAGTGCATTGACCTCTGGTTACAGCTAAGCTTATCGTGCTCTGCTAGCAGGGGCTCTCAGGTGCCTTGTGTGGCTATAGAACAGCATCACTGCCATGCTGACTACATGGTTCAGAACAACGCTCGTCCACAGATTAGTGCTTCTCCAGAAAAAAACCCCAATGAATCCACCATGCGGTTATGGCGCCTTTCTCGTGCCTTCGAAACCCCATTTCAACAAAACTCAAGTGACATGTCGATGAATATCGCACTTTCATACGTTTAACAAAAAATCCATTTCATGGCACCAAAATCATATCGTTTGTCTGACTTTTTATGTTTGAGCTTTAAACTCTTAAAACAGCCGCTATTCTGAATTTGGAGCCGCCATTTTGAATTTTTGACCGCCATCTTGGAAATTATGGTCGCCATTTTTGATCTCTGGTCATCTTCCCCATACTAAATATACCCATATTGCATGGTTCTAGAGATTAAAACTCCATTAAACAGCCGCCATCTCTTGAATTCGGAGCCACCATCTTTAATTTGGAGCCACCATATTGAATTTGGAGCCACCATCTTAAATTTTGAGCCACCATTTTGAATATTTGGTCGCCATTTCTGGACTCCAAACATCTTCCCCATACCAAATATACCCATATTGAATGGGTTTAGAGCCTAAAACACCTTGATACAGTCATCATATTGAATTTGGAACCGCCATTTTGGATTTTAGATCGAGCCGCCATCCTGGATTTTAGATCGCCATCTTGGATATTCGGGTCGTTAGTTTTGGACTCAAGACATCTTCCTCATACTAAAAATACCCATATTGCATGGCTTTAGATCCCAAAACACCATTGAACAGTCGCCATCTTGAATTTGGAGCCGCCATCTTGGATATTTGGTCGTCATTTTTGGACTCCAAACATCTTCTTCATACCAAATTTACCTATATTGAATGGGTTTAGAGCCTAAAACACCTTGATACAGCCATTATATTGAATTTGGAACCGCCATTTTCGATTTTAGTCCGTCATTTTTGATATTTTGGACGTCATTTTTGGAATCCAGACATCTTTCCTATACCAAATATACCAATATTGCATGGTTTTAGAGCCTTAAACACCATTAAACAGCCGCCATCTTAAACTTGAAGTCGCCATCTTGAATTTCAGGCCGCCATCTTGGATATTCTGGTTGTTAGTTTTGGACTCAAGACATCTTCCCCAAACCCAAAATATCCATCCATATTGCATGGTTTTAGATCCTAAATCACCATTGAACAGCCGCCATCTCGAATTTGGAGCCGCCATTTTAAATTTTAGACCGCCATCTTGGATATATTGGACGTCCTTTTTGGACTCCAGACATCTCCATACTAAATGTATTCATAAACCATTCAATTTTAGAGCCTAAAACTATTAAACAGCCGCCATATTGAATTTGCAGCCGCCATCTTGAATTTGGAGTCGCCATCTTGGATATTTGGTTGTCATTTTTGGACTCCAAACATCTTATCCATACCAAATTTACCCATATTGAATGGTTTTGGAGTCTTTAACACCATGTAACAGTAGCCATATTGAATTTGGAGCCGCTATTTTTGGATTTTAGACCGCCAACTTTGATATTTTGGTCGCCGTTTTTGGACTCCAGACATCTTCCCCATACTAAAAATACCCATATTGCATGGTTTTAGACCCTAAAACACCATTAAACAGCCGCCATCTTGAATTTTGATCAGCCATCTTGAGTATTAGGCCGCCATCTTGAATTTTGGGCCTCCAAGTGTTGATTTCCGCACGCTATTCGTCAACCATGCTAAAGGTTACAAAATTCGCCGCGGTTTGATGTGTCGCAAGATAGGGCCAGTTCTACCGGTGTTGGTCCAGATCACTGAAATGGCCGTAACTCCGGAACGCCTTGACCGATCCGGACCATTTTCAATAGCAAACAATGCGGAAAAACTCCGGTTCGATTTGAGCTATAATCGAAAAAATGGGCCAATGGGAAGTGCCTTAAAAGTGAGTGACCTTTTTTGTACACAGACATACATACACACACAATCAGACATCATCTCAATTCGTCGAACTGAGTTGATTGGTATATGTGACTTGACTGTCCGAACCTTCTATCGAAAGTTCGTTGTTTGAGAGGACATATAGCCTTCCAGTACACTTTGGTGTACGAGAAAGGTAAAATATCTGCCAATTTTCCGAAATTCTTTCAGAAATTTATTAACGGATTCCTCCAGAAGTTCCGTTTGAGAGGATATATTGCCTTCAGTACAACTTCCTCAAGAAGTTCTGTCTGGAAGTTAATTCAATCATTTCTCTAGTAGTTCCTTTAGAGATTCGCGAATGACTTTCTTTTCAGATTCCTCCAGGAATTTCAGCAGAGGTTTTTTAAAAACTCAATCAGGTTTCCCCAGGAGTTCATTCAGAATTTTCATCAGATTTTTTTTTATTATGTTTCCTCTAGGAATTCAATCAGGGATTGATTCAAGAAGTTCTTCAATGATTAGTCCAAGAGTTTACTAAGGGATATATTCATGAGTTCTCTCAAAAATTCCTCTATAAGTTCTGTTAGAGGTTTCTCCTGACGTTAATTCATGGATTCCTCTAGAGAGTCCCTTCGGAGATGATTGTGGAAACGACCGACGGATTGGCAGAGTTATCCCTCTATGGTTGGCTTTTCGGTCCGGATAAATTATAAGCGGGGTGATAATATTTCATCCGACGTTTAACCTCCCTATAACCTCCCTGAAGAAGACCCAAACCAAGGGTCGAAACGTCGGATGAAATAGTATCACCCCGCTTATAATTTATCCGGACCGAAAAGCCAACCATAGAGGGATAACTCTCCCTTCGGAGATTCTCCAAGTATTTATTCTTTATTTCCTCCAGGAATTTCATGAAGGATTCATCCAGGAATTTCTTCATGGTTTCCTCCTGGATTTTTTTCAGAAATTCCTCAAGAAATTTCTTCATAGATTCTTCCTGGAGTTCCATCAAGGATTTCTTCATGAATTTCTTAAACGCTTTCTCTAGGAATTTTATCAGGTATTTCTCCAACAGTTAACTTCCTTTCCTTCATGGATTAGTCAAAAATATGCTAAGAAATTCCTTCTGAGAATTGTTCTGGAGTTCTTTGAGGAATTTCTCTTGGAGTTCTACAATCGATTTCTTCTGATATTCCTAGAAGGGACTTCTCAAGGAACTCCTTCAGGAATTTCTCCGGGAATTTATTTAGGGATTTCTCCAAGAACTCATTATGGGATTTTTGCTGGAATTCCTGGAAGAATTACTTCATAAACTTATGAGGGTTTCTTCCAGCAACTCCCTCAGTATTTTTTCAGGATTTTTTTTCTGGAATTTTGCTAGGACTCCTCTAAGAATTTCTTCAGGGATTTTTCCTGGAATTCTTTGAAGCATTTCTCCTGGAATTGTTGGAGAGATTTCTACAGGAACTCCCTCAGGGATTTCTTTCTCAAATTCCTTCCAGGATTTCTCCAGGAACACCTTCGTGGGTTTCTGCATGAGCTCCTCCTTTAGGGACGATCCTAACAAACATTTTTGCTGAACAAGAGTTGAATAAACCACTTTTAAGAAAACTTTAGCTTATGAAACTGTTATTCAGCTAAGTCTGTTTTTTCGGGGATTTCTCCTGTAATTCCTCCAGGAATTTCTTCAGCGATTTCTCCAGGAATTTCTCTTCTCTAGACGTCTAGAACATCCTTCAGGGGTTTCACTTAGAGTTCATTGAAAGATTCCTTTAGATGTTTTGAGGGGTTCTACCATGAATACCTTCAGGGATTTTCCCTGGAATTCTTTAAGAAATTTCTTCTGGAATTGCTGGAGAGTTTTGTTTGAGAACTTCTTCAAGGATTCCTTCAGAAATGCATTCTGGGATTTCTATCGGAACTCTTTCAGGAATTCCTCCAGGAATTTCAACTTGAAATTCATAAGCATTTCCCATGGGAATTCATTCGTGGGTTCCTTCAAGGATTCCTTTGGAAGAAAATCCATCAGAGGTTTCTCCTAGAGTTCATTCAAGAATTTCTCTAGATGTTTCTTCATTTCCTAAGGAAATAGATTCCTATGGAAATACCTTCACAGAAATTTCGCTTGGAAATACTGAACAGATTTCTTCTGTAATTGGATTAGAGATTTTTCCAGAAACTCCTTCAGGACTCCTGGGGTTCCTTCAGGAATTCTTCAGGGGTTCCTCATGAAATTCATCAAGCGTTTGATATTTCTTTTATGATTTCTCTAGAAGCTCCAGCAGAAATTCCTCCACGAGTTCCTTCTGTGATTCCTCCTGGAATTCTTCACGCGGTTTCTTCTAAAGTTCCTTCAGTGATGCCTCCAAGAGTTTTACCAGGGATATCTCTCAGGAGTTCGTTCAGGAATTCCTCCAGGGATTCCGTCAACGATTCCTCCTCGAGTACACTCATGGATTCCCGTAGAAGTCCCCTCAGGGGTTTCTCCAGGAGTTGCTTCAGAGATTTCTTCAGCTACTTTGGGATTTACTGCGAGATTTACATCATTTTTTCTTTAGCAAGGATGCCAGAGATGATTTTTTGAAAAATCTCTATCACTCTTTCCCAAATTCTGTACCCCATACAAAATCTAGTTGGAAAATCTGTATCACTTACAAGAAATATACCCAAGCAACACACATGTTATATATTAGTAACGACAGCGCAAGTTTTGGTTGTATAGAAGTTTATTTTACGTTATTCCAACACAATGTTAGAATTACGTAAATTTAACTTCTATACAACCAAAACTTGCGCTGTCGTAACTCTTATATAACATGTGTGTTGCTTGGGTAACCCCTCTAGTCCAAAAATCTGTATTTTACCGAAGACGACTAATAACAAGACAGACATCTACCCTCTTGCTCCATATACCTTGGGAGCTACAAGCACACTAGCGCCACAAACGACTTCAGGGAACAACATCATGAATGAGTGTGCATGCGATGCTACCATTTCCGTGTACGTATTTACATGTACACGCACACAAACATGTTTTAATGTTCCTGTGAATCGTTGAGGGCGTTTCAACCATGTCGCCTGCAACAGGGTGGGAGCTGGCTGTCTTGTTATTAGCCGTCTTCGATTTTACATAAGACGAAATCTGCACGGATGCTCAAAAATCTGTATAATACGGATAAATCTATATATATGGCATCCTTGTTCTCTAGGTAAGTCCATCAGCTTGCATGTAGCATTCGTTCTTTGAACGATCCATCTCTCTTACAATGCTCAGAAACAAACTCCGACGCATACGGAAACGCCTTTCGAGCTACATATCCGTTAAAACAGAGTTTTCCATGTAATATAATCGCATTGCTTCAGCATTTCGTCATTACTGGAATCAATTACTGTGAAATCATCGATAGAACACTGAGCTGAGAAGCAGTCTTTGTCCCAGTTGGTACGTTACGTCAAGAAAAAGAACAAGTCTTGTGGAATTCATTGTCATCGATCAAGATATTCCGTACGATGTTGGGTATCGGAAAAGAAACCGGTTTTTATACCTCTACTGTTCACCCACTCTCTACGCACCGGTGGGGATAGTCTAAGAACTTACAACAAGCTCCTACCTTTATGGAGTTTTAAAAATTATCTTAAGTGTTCGTTTAAACTGTAAAATTCATGATTCTTGTTCACTGTACAGCACTTATTCCAGTAGCAATACTTTTGATGACTTTCTAATGAAGTCCGTGGTAGATTCCGAGATATCCATCAATTTATTGTACAGATCATAGATAATGATGCAATGTTTCAGTTTGTTTGTGCTTTTCTAGAGTAAATTCTTCGGAGGTGTTTCTTTTGACATTCGTTCCCAGATTTCCCGATTACTCTCGTGTTGCATTCAGGATTTATTTTTGCAGAAATGCTATTCTAACAATTCAGCCAGAGATTTGTCAAACAATTCCACCACATTTTCCCTAGGAAATCCTCCATAAATTCATCTAAAGTTTCTTCTATCAAATGCTGCAGAAAGTTTTTCACAGACTCCCAGGGATTCTTCCACGAATTCTCCCAGATCCTATAGTTTTTTTTTCCAGATATGTTCCCAAGAATACATCCAAAAGTTCATCTACTAATTTGTCCAAGAATACCTATAAATGTTTCTCCAGGGATTCCTCCAGGAATTACTTCAAAGATTCATCCAGAAAGTGTTCCAGAGAATCTTAGTGCTAGATTCTGGAATAATTCCTAGTAAAATTCGTGGAATATCCGGGTGAATTCCTGAAGGACTACTGAACGATGTCTTGAATCAATTTCGGGAGAAGTCTCTAAGGGAATTCCTTGAGGGGTCCTGAAGAAAACAATCATAAGGGGTGACTGCATGAATTCCTGGAAAAGTCCTGAAGGAGCCTCCGGAGCTGTTTCTGAGTGACTTTTGAGCTTGAGATTGAGCTTGATTGACCACCCGCAGCTGCTACTCCAGTATCGCCAGATCAGCTACACTCACACAAGGAAACAATGAGATAGCTGCTTGGGACTAACAGGTTGTGTGAGCGTTAGTGATCTACATTTACAGGCAACAATGGTGCCTGCTGCGTCAGGTTGCAGGTCAATGTGGGGAGGGGGAGGAAAGTGATGATTACAATCGCTTGTTGCCAACAGGCCGTTAAGTCATCTGCACATGCACAACCTCATACGGATGTCGGAGGGTTGGTGGTAATTGTTTATTTATGGCAAAGGGTTCACGCATTGGTGCATGGATGCCAGGGCGTAAAGTGATAGTCTGTGTGAAGATTACTGTGAAGCGCAAGCGGCACAGCTAGCTTGGTTGCATAACTTGTAGGCGTTACCTTATAGATTGACACTGTGCTGTGTATGGAAGGAAGAGAAATGACTACTAACCTACATGTAAATATGTAGAAGTGGGAGAGAGAGAGAAGTAGATAGAAAAATTAAAAGTGGGAGGAAAGGGACGAGGCAGAACCCAGGACCTTTTGCATAAGAATCAGAAGCGGTAGCCACTGCCCGTTTCTGAGTGAGTTTGTTTGGATAAACCTCTGGAGAATTACCGCGTGAATATCTGGAGCTGAATTCCTGTATCTGAATCATTCCTCTTGGGATCTATATAGTAATTCCTAAAAAAAACCTTTAGAGAGATTTCTGAAGCAATCTCTGGAAAAAAATCTCCAAAGGAATTCCAGAAGTTAGGTATCTCTACCTCTGCATTAGTTTGTGCGGAAAACTTCTGAAAAACCAATGGAACATATCTGTTGGAATCCCCCGATGAACCGTTGGAGTAAAACCTGAAAGATTCTCCAGAGGAATTTTGAGACTAATCTCTGAAACAGTTCCTGTGTGAGTCTCTGGATGAACTCCTGGAGAAATCTCTGGAGTAATACCTGTAATTCCTTGAGAAACCAAAGCAGGAATAACTGGAGTTGTCTCGAAAAAAAATCTGGTTGATCTCCTGAAATAATTCCAGCAGCACCTTTCGAGAAATGTCCATGTTGCGGCAGAATGAACTACCCCAACAACGTCTTACCATGCCATAAAACTGGACATCAGAATGCGCCGTTGCTGGCATTTTTCCTCTAAGGTTGCAGCAACAGTAGCAGCAGCATAACCCTGCACATATCCAATGCATTGCCCTAGAGCCAACAACGCGGTGAGATTTCTTCACCGCATCACATGCATTCATTACCCGACCCATTGCCCATTTGTCCTACAGCCACACGCTTCAGCTGGCCCATGAACGAACGAGGCCACATGCATGCGTGGCTGAGGCTGTCAGCAGCAAATCACGAAAAGCCCCGCGCATTAATGCGGGTCGGTATTTTCTTTTTCCGCAGATTTGTCGAAGAGGTGCGTTTTGCTGGCCCCCTTTGGACCTACCACAAGCCTCGACAGCGTTAAGTCGTACAGCAGCGAAAATGTAGAGATGATGCAACGATCGTGGACTGTGGTGGCATTTCGCTAAACTAAGCTCTATAATGGGTTTGTGGCTGCTACCTATCTACTACATAAACTTGCGACTGCGTGTCTGTTAAGGGATGGTTTGATAATATAAGGTATGGGGCATCGAGCCCTACTTGAGAAAGGGATCGTGATCGTGTGCCGCATCGTGTGTGGCGCGTGATTAAAATCTTGAAATTATTTAGAGGCGGTTTGTTTGAAAATCATTACGAAATGGAGGTAACTTCGATACTAGGGAGACGAGAAAATCGTGATTGTGGCCTACGAACTTTCATAACTTCTTAGTTTGGTGTCTTTCCACTGTTACAAAGTTACTATTAACTAAGAGCTTTCTATGGAAATTGATCATTTTTGTAATGTAAGAGATAAGTAAAGATACTCGACGCTCAAACAAGCCAGGAAATGTTTAAGAAAATCTGATCATATTTAGCATAGGTTATACTTGCAGTTGTCATTTTTCAAAACTGCGTCCAGAACGCAAGAAGTTGATCAAAACTGAAAACAGTGCTGTATTGGTTCAACACGCAACGCAAATCAGTGCTGTAATGAACCATTACAGTACTGATAATATGATGTGGGAAAGTAGGCCTTTTCCTGGCAGGATTGCGTGAAATCAAACCGCCTATTACGATGAGAAATTGCAAAAAAACTTTCCGAAACTCATCGAGCTATTCTTTCATTAGTTCCTCGTGGAGTTTCAGGTATTACTCCAGAGATTTCTTAGGAGTTCATCCAGAGATTCATACAGGAACTTTCTCCACAAAAAAACCTGCAACCGTAAGTAAATGATCAAGAGTTTTTTTTTTCTGAAAACTAATGCAAAGGCAGAGATAACTTTTGGAATTCCTTAGGAGGTTTTTGAAATTCTTTTTCTTCTGAGATTTTTACAGAAATTCTTCTTGAGATTTTCCAGGTTTTACTCTAAAGATTTTTAGAGGAATTATTCAAAGATCCCAACAAGAATTCTGCTCCAGATATTCACGCGGTAATTCTTCAGAGGTTCATCAAATAAGCTCACCCATCACTAACTTGACAACAATAACACGTGTGTGTTCCGAAGAAAGAAAAACCATTGTCAAATAAGTTAATCAATTATGGTGATAATAAGATTTGCGGCAATATTGATCAGTTTCCCCCAAAATGCGTTTTATAGCATTCGGGCAAGTGTTACAGAACCCCTTCAGGATGTATTCCAGGAATTCATGCAGTCGCCCCTGACGATTCTTTAGGGTTTTCTTTCAGGAGCTTTCCAAGAGACCGCCCTAGAAATTCTATCAGAGACTTCTCAAAATATTGATCCAAGACATCGTTTAGTAGTCTTCCAGGAATTCACCCAGAGTTTCCACGAATTTTACTGGGAATTATTCCAAAATCTGGCACTAAGCATCTGTGGAAGACTCTTTGGACAAATCTTTGAAGTAACTCCTGCAGAAATCCTTGCAGAAGCCTCTAGAGGAATTCCTGTAGAAATCAGTGGAGGAACTTCTGGAAGTACATCACTGGAAAAAATGTTATAGGGATAATTTCTGGAAGTATCCATGGAGAAACATCTAAGAGATTTTCTGAAGCATTTGTAAAAGGAAACCCTGAGGAATTCATTGAGAATATGTGGTGGAATTGTTTGACGAATCTCTGGTTGAATTTTTTCAAAAGGTTTCTAAAAATCTACCCGAAAGCTCTCGGGAGGAACCGGAAAATCTAGAAACGAATTATAAATAATTTTCAGAATTTCTGATAAAATTTCTCAGCTATAAAACTATTCTAATAATTTAGTATTTTATCCATAATTACCAAACTTTTTTTTTTCCCGAAACCGACAAGAAATTTCATCAAGTACTTCTCTAAGATCACTCCTTCAATCTTATCATAGAATTTTACCAAAAAAAAAACTTGGTTTAATGGCTAAATTTTGTGATTTTTATTGATTTGATACAAAAAACAACACGCCAATCTTTCCGGATATGCCGGAACCGGTAAGAGTAGGGTAAAAGAAGGACTGTCTCGAGAACCATATGCTGCTACAGAGTGTAGTAACTCACAATTCATGATTTTTCACTAGTGTTCAATTCTAACAAACGGCATGCTAAGAGCAAAAACCTGGGATTTCTTTATGAATTCCTCCAGGGACGTTTTCTGAAAGTCCATCAACATCAGAAATTTTAGGAATTCCTTCACGAATTGCTCAAGGGACTTCTCCAGAAATTTCTCCTTCGTGGATTCCTCCATGGACGTCTTGCGGGGTTCCGACAGTGATTGTTTCAGGTCTTGTTCCAAGAAATGCTTCAGGAATTATTCCCACGTTTTTTTTTTTCAAAAGAGTTTTCGGATACTGAAGTATTGAAGAATGCCTTCAGGAATTATCCCATAGTTTCCTGCGCAGTGATTTCATCAAGGATTCATCCAAAGATTCCTTCAAGAAATCCTCTAAGGATTTCACTATACATTTCTTCGGGAATTTATCCTGGGATATCGTCCAGTGCTTTTTCCGAAGATTCCTTCGGGAATTTCCTGAGGGATTCCTAAAGGAGTTTCACCATAGATCCTTTAGGTATTCCTGGAGGTATTCCTTCAAAGATTTTTTTTAAGGATTTCTCCATGTATTCCTTCAAGAATTCCGCTATAGATTGTTCCAATAAATCCATCAGGAACTATTCGAAGTAATTCTGAAGAAATTTCTTTCTTTCAGAAAATTTTACTGAAACTATTCAAATATCAACCCAGAAATTCATTCGAGATTTTGCATAGAAAATCCTTTACGAGTCAATCAATCTAAAATCCGAGCAGAAGATAATATCAAATTGATAACAACCATGTACTGATTTATCGACCGTATTCTATAATTAACTTGATGATTTTGTGGCTATATCGGTCTCTTTCTACTCATAAGTATAAGGGAGTAGAGATCAAAGTGGATAATGAAATGATAGATATGATAGAATTCGCTAGGTAGCGAACAAGTGTGAAAATTTTATAGAAGGTGAAATTAGGCAAGTTCAAGTTCAAGTTTTTGGGATATATTCACAAGATAACATTTCAAAAATATAATATGTTGTAGAACAAGTTTTAATACTATTGTACTATAGAGAATGTACAGATATGTGATGAACAATAACATAACAATGACAAGTTCAAAAAATTCCTGTTATTAAATTGTAATTGATCTAACAAAACATGTTATTGAATTAGTCTTCCAGGAACATTTTTTTGTTATGATATTTGTTATTTTGCCGCGTATGACAGACATGCTAATAACATATTAATTACTGATTCCATTATTCAGTTATTAAGCCAAAATAACATATTTTATTATGCTGTTGATATTTTCTTCTGCTCGGGAACAATTTGTTCAGAAAATGCTGCAGGATTCCTTCAGATTTTTTTCCAGGGATTCCTACAGAAATTCTTTCCAGGAATTCATTTAAAAAGCTCTCCTGGTATTCCCTAAGGAATTCCTCCTGGGGTTTCTTCTCCAGGTATTCCTCCAAGCCTTCCTCCAGGGATTTCGTCAAGCTTCCAGGGATTCATCCGGAAAGCTCTGCAGAGATTCGCCTGGGAAATTCAAAAATTCCTCCAGAGATTCTTGCAGGACTCCTCCAGGAATTTCTCTAAAGATTCCTGTAGGAATTCTTCTAAACGATCCTCCAGGAAATCCTCTAAAAGTTCCTCTAGAGATTTCGCCCGGAATTCCTCCAGGGATTCCTCCAGGAATTGCTCCAAGGATTCCTGCAGGAAATGCTTCAGGAATTCCTACAGGCATATCTCCAGGAATTTCTCCAGGGATGAGAAGTGGCTACAAAGCCTCCTCCAAGAATTTATTCAGGCATTCTACGTGGCATTCGTTCTAAGATTTCTCTAGGGAATACTTAAGGCAATCCTCCAGGAATTTCTCCAGAGATTTCTCTAGGAATTCCACCAGGAACTCCGCTAGGATTCCAGAGATTCCTTTACGGATTTCTTCAGGAATTCCTCCAGTTCTTCCAGGCATTTCTGCAGGCATTCCTCAAGGCTTTTCTTCAGGGATTCTTCAAGGCAGTCCTCTAGGAATTCCTTCAGGAATTCCTCCAGAAATAGCTTCATGGTTTCTTTCGGGATAAACTCCTACAGGAGTTTATCCATAAATTCCTCTAGGAATTTATCCAGGAATTCCTCCAGGGATTCCTCCAGGCATTCCTCGAGGGATTCCTTTGGGAATTGCTTCTGGGATTTCTCCAGGGATTTCGACAGTAATTCCTCAAGCAATTCCTCCAGGGATTCCTTCAGGAATTCTTCAAGAAACTCCTCTAGGACTTCCTCAAGGATTTTCTTCAGAAATTTCTCCAGGGATATGGGTATGTTTGATATGCAGAAGATGTCAGGAGTCTAAAAAATGGCTACCCAAATATCAAAAATGGTAGCCTAAACTTCAAGATGACCATGACCAACATCAGTAATAAAACACAATATAAACAACTCACTCTCACCAAATCTATCAATCAATCGAAAACCACAATCGAATCTGACATGCGATCGGTATTGGCATTGCCGAAACTCCAAATGCGAAATAAAGCCAAGTTCGCGGTTCACCCATTTGATGCATTGATTGCTGGGCCATCAACTAGGTACTCCATACCGTGATTCTGCACATTGTCACGTTTCGATTGGTGTAACCATTTTTTTTTGCCATTTCGTTGTGTTGTACCTACACATACACAAACTTGATGGAATGGATAGATGGTTTGATGGAAACCCTGCGTATCAGCGCAGTAGGATCGCAATTGCATGGCGACCGGCCCCGTGTTGACGACCTGATAATTCGTATGATTGCGCTCCGTCGCCGCCACTCTCGCATCGCGAACCAGCTATGAATGGCGTGGTGGGTGGATGCGATAGTTTCGCTACAGAAGCGCATTTTTGCACATACGAATCGCGCTGCGGCTGAAGCCAGGTGATTGCGCACTATCGCTGACTGAGACCGACTGGGCTGGGTGTTGAAGGAGGGCATGACAATTGTTGTGACGAGGGTAATGACGACCGAACGGCCCGATTGCTGACCGTAAGCACTGAGAGTGATTGGCTTTGGCGTGGTCGTTTCTAGTCTGTCTGTTTTCGCCACTCATGTGGCAATCGGAAAAGTGCCAACCGGACGTGAAATGGTGCCTAGGTTGACTGATGGTGGCAGTTGATTGCTTGAATTGTAGAGTGTACTTGAAGTATGTCATTAAAGACTGAAATCAAAATAATCTTATTTTCTGAAACCAAGAATAAACATCAAAGGAAATTCAGTTTTGCATTAAAAAAAACTTTCAAACGAAACATTATGCAAATACCTCTCTCGTCGAATCGTTGCGCCCTTGAAGGGCGCGAGAAAATATAATTCATTTTGCCCAGTCGGTAGGCATAGTGTACCCTTTAGAGCCCCGCCACTAATGAAGTCATTTTCGCATTTGAATTCATCCCCCACGCAACGGCAATTTACAAAGACATTATGCATTCTACACGCTGGCTGATGCTGTGCTGACTGCGATGATGTAGTAATCCATCCAATGCCACATCGTGCCGGCTGTTGTCCCTTTAATCTCCGTGCAGCCCTCGGATAATTCCGAATTGCCCGCTACCCGAGGAAAATCACGCATAATTATCTCCGGAGGTAGAGTGCACGCGGCCATCATAGACCCCATCTTACGGTATAGATATTCCAACCAACAGTTCCATCACCGCACCGCACCGGCGCAATCCATTGTGTCATCTGCGGGCATGTTAGACTCTGACTGCCATTAGTCATGTTGTGAACTTGCTGGGTTGTTTGACTTTCCGAGCAAAATTATCATATAATCACCTCGCGAGCTTGAACGGAGGAAACATATTTATTAATAGCTCATAATCCATTCACAATTCGATACGAACAGCGCGAGTGTTCTGCAGCGCGAGACTATTTAGCAGTAGTCTGCTGCTGTTGGAGATGTTTAGTGACTTTGACTCATCGTCCACATAATGACGCTTGACTGTGCATGGCGCATCCTAGTCTATAGAGCCAAGGGTCACCGTTACAGACAGGTGGAAGCGCTTATTTGGATGTTTTGCTTTGTTTTCCCGAATCACCGAGCTATGGAGGCTCATTTGCACAAAATTGTAAATCATCGGCACCAACTAGGTGTTAGACTTGGACGGAACAGGCAACTTTTAGTTTCGTCGTCGTAGAGGGCGAGCGATAGTTGGTGGCGGTCATTTGGAATTGTTTCAACCTTCTATTGTTTAGTTCGGATTAGATCATCGTTCATGCCAATCGAGATGCAGTTTCAATTAGGAATATTTTGGAAACTGATTGCCTTGTCGTTGAAAGCTGGGACTGGTTAGAATTCTCGAAAAAAAAATGCGCTTTAAAATGGAAGCCAAAACAGATCGAGGTTTGGACTACCACGCCCCCCCCCCCCCTTCCGGAGAGCCATAGTGAAGGTATTTTACACGGTTTAAATCAAAGTTTGTATGGGGACCTTTAGAAGTGTTCCATTTTGATGAGGAGTTACACATTGCCCGTAGAAACATTCAGTAGGTAATTTTCAAAAAAAAAAAAAAAACCAGATTAATCCACCTAGTGGTGATAGTGCCTTTCTCGTCAAACATGTACCCATGATCATTCCTTGGTTGGGATACGAGTGGGATTATTTTGCTTCAGAATGTTGGCTTCAGCCTTTTGGGGGAATCGAAAACACTAGTTTATGATTTTTTCCGACGTTTCGATCTGTATGGGGCCTTTTCAAGGGCTCAATCGGTCAAGGTTTCCTAGTCATGATGGCCTTGCCTAACTTAAAAATGTCATACGAAAGTTTTGGTATTTATTGAGTCCGATCGGTTTGAAACCGTCGTGATGTGGACAATCTCCTACCTATCGGGCGGTTTAGAATTCGGTCCCTGTTTTTGGAATCTTCTACTATTGTTTGTTTAGCTAGATTCTGTGCTAGGGCCATCATTCAGAAGCATGATCTTTCCGTCGACGTAATGCGAACTGTTCCTGAATCCTGAGAATACCTTATTTAGAAAAGCAATAATTTTAATAAAATTGGGAAATTTATTAGTTGAACATATTCCGACGTTACGTTAAACGTATAGACTGGGCTGAAAAATATCAGAATTTTCAGTTGACTGCTTGAGCACCTTCACTATCACTGAAGACCGATCAACATCAAGACGATAATTACAAGCTAGAATATAACGTCTTTCACAATCACAGATGACTTCACGGCAGGCCTGCTCAACCTTTCGTGGCCGCGGGCCACAAGTGATACTCCATACCAGTCGACGGGCCAGACATTAAATTTCGACATCAAATTTCGAAAGCATGAATGCAACAGTGAAATTTTGTACATCCGATTACCCGTTCTCGCGGCAAATCACAACACTGACATTATTTGGGTCATAAAAATTTGAGCAAGAATTCTTGATTTTTTTTGCAAAAATCACCCTGAATACTTTTTTTTCTGAATTTTGCCGAACTGCAGGTTGCAGCAAACAATTTGCTGAAATTCAGCAAACTTCCCTGATTCATTCAGTAAACTCTGCTGTTCAGCAGCAACGTTTTTCTGAAATTCAGTAAATTTTGCTGAAATTCGGCTTCAAATTTGGCTGTACCTTTCAAGTTTAAAATTTTTAAATTTATGTATTTAAATTTTTTAATCTTTGAAATTTTTTAACAAAACACTCTACCTATTTCGAGTTTAATTTTAATATTAAATTTTATTTAAATATGAAATATCTTCAAATATTTCAATCCTTGGGCCAAGTTTCATTCATCGATTCCGCGGGCCGTATGTTGGACAGCTCTGCTTTACGGTCTTCGACATAGTTTTTTCTTCACACTTTAGGCTATATTTTATTATCATAGGTTACAAAATTCATGTAAAATGTGACAAAAAATGCAAGCAAGTGAAATTACCCATACTTAATCCCATAAGAAAATTCCCAGTAGTTTTAGACGGAAAAGAGGATTGAAAAAACTTTCTCCGGGGATGATGCGATAATTTTTTCATATAACGTTGACCTATCCTACTGTATATTTTTACACCTCAGTGATTTGATGAGATTGCTTTAGTACAGATAAACAGACATATCATTTGTAACATATTGCTATTATATTCATCGTTACGAAAAAAATAATCGCCGAATGCTAATCAGGTTGCGTTTCACTGCGGCTTGATGTTGGTAGTGAGTAGACGTCAAACGAGCAACAACGATTAATATTTGTTTCAACCGTTGGAAACAAGGACGATGGAGAGTGAGTAGAGTAAGACGTCTGTATGTATGTGGCCTTAGTTCAGTCAAGAATTTGTTTTCTTTCACATATTTATCGCTTGCATTGACTTTGTTCATTTTTGAAGTTCCTGCGAAGCATCCTAGGAAGCACCCAATGCTGGTTTTGCATCACTATCGGTAGCCTCTAATGTGGTCTGAGCCTATTTTCTTGCTAATCGTTCCTCATGGTTTAAAAAAAGACCGCGGTTCGATGTGTCGCATGCATAGGTTTGGTTCTTTTTGGCATTTGGCCACTTCCGGCTGGACACCCTAGATCGGTCCTGGAACACTATCGGTAGCCTTTATAAAGATCTTCGTTCTGGTCTGAGCCTATTTTCTGACTAATCGTTCATCACGTTATTTAAAAAGCCGCTGTTTAATGTGCCACAGGCATGGGTTTTGATATCTACTACATTTGACCACTTCCAGCGGGACACCCGGAACCGGTTCCGGAACTCTATCGGTTGATCCAAATATGATCTGAAACTATTCTCTTTTATTAACCGTTTATCATGTTGCCTGAAGAGCTTGCGATTTGATGCGTCGCATGTAAGGGGTTGGTTAACTTTTATACTTGGCTATTTCCGGCGTGACATCTGGAACCGTTTCAGTAACACTACCGGTTCCGATATGGTCTGAGAATGTTTCCCTGCCCACTGTTCATCAGGCTATCGAAAAAGCCGCTGTTTGTTGTATCGCATGCATGGGTTTGGTTCACTTTCATATTTAGTTACTTCCGGCGGAACATCCAGAACCGGTTCTGGCACACTACCGGTTCAGATATGGTTCGAGAATGTTTTCCTGCCTACTGTTTATCAGGTTATCGAAAAACCCGCTGTTTGATGTGTCGCATGAAGGGTTTGGTTCACTTTCATATTTGGCCACTTCCGGCGGGTCACCCGGAACCGGTTCCGGAATTCTACCGGTTCAGATATGGTCTGAGAATGTTTTCCTGCCTACTGTTTATCAGGTTATCGAAAAACCCGCTGTTTGATGTGTCGCATGTATGGCTTTGGTTCACATTCATATTTGGCCACTTCCGGCGGATCACCCGGAACCGGTTCCGGAACACTACCGGTTCAGATATGGTCCGAGAATATTTTCCTGCCTACTGTTCATCAGGCTATCGAAAAAGCCGCTGTTTGATGTATCGCATGCATGGGTTTGGTTCACTTTCATATTTAGCCAGTTCCGGCGGAACACCCAGAACCGGTTCCGGAATACTACCGGTTCAGATATGGTCTGAGAATGTTTTCCTGCCTACTGTTTATCAGGTTATCGAAAAACCCGCTGTTTGATGTGTCGCATGAAGGGTTTGGTTCACTTTCATATTTGGCCACTTCCGGCGGGTCACCCGGAACCGGTTCCGGAACACTACCGGTTCAGATATGGCCCGAGACTATTTTCCTGTTTACCGTTCATCATGTTTTCGAAAGTTCCGTGGTTTGATGCGTCGCATGAATGGGTTTGTAGCGTTTTCATATCTGGCCCCTTCCTGGGGTACCGATCCGGAACACCTAAATGGCCATAACTCCGGAACGGCTGGGCCGATCCGAACCATTTTCAATAGGAAACAATGGGACCAGATTCCGCGTCGAATGAACTATTGGTCATTAAAATCGGTTGAGGTTTACTGCCAAAAAGTGATGTGAGTTTTTTTTGTACACACACATACACACACACATACATACATACACACACACAGACATCACCTCAATTCGTCGAGCTGAGTTGATTGGTATATGTGACTCGACCCTCCGGGCCTTCTATCAAAAAGTCATTTTTGGAGTGAACATATAGCCTTTCCAGTACACTTAGTGTACGAGAAAGGCAAAAAAAGAAATCCTGGAATCGTGGAAACTTTGCAAATTTGTCAAAAACTTAAGAGGTACAGACTAATTTCTAATTTCTAATTTTTCTCCCAAAAATTCCAAAACTGTATGTGTGAAGAATTAGCATTAGTTAAAATTCACGAATAAAAAGAAAAAAAAAACAAAACTGTAGCAAAATTTTAAGAATTCCTGCAGAAATAAAAAGTTTTCATAGATAAAAACTTTCAATTTGCAGAACAGAAATTTCAAAAACAGTTTAAGACTCAAAAATATGTCAAGTAGCGCTATGAAACTATGAAGACCAGGAGACTGACAGTAATAATTCCGAAAAAAAAAAGTTTTGAATTAATAAATTTAAAAAATTACTCTTACTTATATTCACAGAGCTCCAGAAAATAAAAAATATGGTAAAAATCAAAATGCACGTGAGTACTACGTCCAGGACCTGGTATCGAATCCTCCTTGCGGCAAACTCAAAATATGAGTTTTCCTTCGAGAGGGAAGTAAAGCATGGGTCCCGGGATAAACTAGCCTAGGGCTAAAAATATCGTTAATATTTACAGATTGTAAAAAAACGAAATATTTGAAAGGGATAAAGCCTGCGCACTTTAGAATCGGTACGCTTTCTACCGGCTGCAGATCAAAAACGGTTTAACCTAGAAAAAAATGTTGTAAGAAGCAAATGAAGCTTATTTATTGTATTTTGTAGGAAAAATATGAAAAAATCAGTTTTTATTTCATCAAGATAAAATTTTGACCTGATTGTGAAATTCATGCCATTTTATTCTGCACAAACCAATGATCGTCAATGTTTTTAAATTTCACAGTTTACGGGCTGATATTTCAAGAAGAAACAAAATTATACTCATCAAACATATGCTCAAAACAAGTTACGACATTAAACTCTTAACAAATATGGTTCACAAGACCATAATAAACTTATAGCCTTATTGTCCATTCACGCTATATTCAAAACATAATTTGACTCAATCTAATTTTTTATGAAATAATATTTCCTGAGATCGTTTTTTGGATCTACAATTCCCCAATTCAAGTGGCCCAACTTAATTCATATCGAAACCTGGATTATTTTTGGAATTATTAGCAGTTTTCCCTCACAGTAGTCGGAAATTAACAGTCATAAGGCTAACTCCTCATAATTAGCCTAAAATAAGATAGTTTTCATGGGTAAAACACTGTGTTAGCGCGTTAACCGTGGCCAACTCCGGTCGGGTCGGGTGGACTGTATCACTCGGAGATGTGGAAAGAATCAACACTACACTTTTTCTGCTGATCACTATAAACTACACTTTATTTCTCTTCTTTACACTACACTTCACTACTACACTTTACTGTTCACTATCTTCCTATAACTTTCACTACTAGTCACTTTTGGTTCACTTTCACTATGGTCGAGGTTGAATTCGCGGCGGTTAAATCAGTACTGACTCTGCGGTCGAACTTGTCGCATATTTATATGCGCACGGTTTTCGTCTGGAACATTCGCGCAATATCGCTATATGTGTTCCAGACGCGGGAGGAATCTTCTCGAAGGAGCGCAGGTTGAACTCACCACCCTGCTGTGGTGAGTTTCAGATTAGTTACCACACTGGCGACGGTGACGATGGTGGGAGCCTCTCACTGCCACTCACAGGTGACACTTACGGTTGCGGTGGGAACTCACGGTCGCAGCGGCGTAGGCAGGGTGGGTCGTATCGCGGGTTACATTCTGATGAGCGCAACGAATTGGTGGACTAAAGTAGCGTGCGTCTGGTACGTTGTAGGGAACTTCCATCGGACTCTTTTGCGGTACGTGCCGTACGGAACATACTCCCCCCGGTTGAGACGGAGTATCAACAGCACATTGTTGGATACGGGAATGTGTCTTCCACACTCAATGGTTTCTCTCTTCGGACGACGGTACCTGGGTCGGAAGTAACGATATGGGAACTCTGTCGTATTTGTGGTGGTCCTCGTAGGTTTGGTGTGCTTGAAATTCTCGATGTGGCTGGACTCTATAAATCTCATTGGGCGGAAAATGACGTCTGAAAGTATGTCGTCGTTATGGAAATCCTCTGATCCTGTTCGGGTTACTTTGGGCTGGTCTATAAACTGCTTCGTCGGGTGCTGCTCAGGCATTCTGAATGTCGATTTGCGAAAGCCGGAGTGTTGTTGTTTGGAGTACCGATGGTTGGATGTCGTTGCAATTCTCTGTCGGTTGGATAGGAACGGTCTCTCTTTTAGGTCATGGTCGTTCTCGAGATCGTTCTGCAATTGCTGCGAGTCGGTTGCTGAACGGTTACTCCTTTTCTCGTCGTTTCGGCTCGGATTCCTGTCAACGCTTAGAAAAACTTCTGGACATTGCTCAGCAGGGTCGGTTTTACCTTCAAGCTCTTTCTTGATTGGCGGAATCGATGCTTGGCGTTGTCTAGGCTGGTTGGCTACGTTCACAAAGGCGTTGATCGGTTGCTCAAACTCTTTGTCGATGGTTGCGGGTTGCAGAATCTCGGTTTCGGTAGAATCAGCTATGTTGCAGGATATCGAAATAAGAGCGGCTCGAAACTTCAACTCGCTCTTCATACTCTGGGATTGGTCGGCGTAAGTAACAATCCTCGGATCGGACAGGTTGTTCTTCGGTTTCTGGCGAAGGTCTCGAGTCTTCTTCTTAGGCGGTTGTAGATCAGCCGATGTGCTACATTGGATGTACTCTTCTCGTGGGTTGAAGCTCGTCGGTTGTGGATCGGATGAGAACGGCGAACACTGCGGGGTGAACTCACAGTTCTCCTGCACTTGGACATTCGACTCTTCGTGGCTCGGCAATTCGAAGCCCTCCTGTAGATTTTCGGGTGTGCTATTTGGGTAGTCATCTGAAAATGTGTTGAAACAAAGCCTTCGCCAGTCGAATTTGTAGTCATCAATATCGAAGAAAATCGGAGCACTCAAAGGTTGCAAACGTGAATGTTGATTTGTAGCGGGATGCGTGTCATGAGCGTTCAACAAGTCACCAATGGTCGAGCGGAGATGATTGTATCGCTCCTCAAAGCCGATGTATATTTCCTCTTGCTCTCGTACGGCCTCCTCTGGAACGATCGTGATCAGCTGGCTGTGTACGGCTTTAAACTCGGCATAGGCGTCGTCTACGTTCTTCAGGTAAGTCCTCAGTCGTGGTTGGCTAACCTGGTCTTGGGCGGCAGCAAGTGCGTTCTCTACTCGAACCAGCTTCAAGTGCACGTGTTCTCGCTGACGTGAGAGCGACGTAAACTGCTTCAATGCTTGAGGGTCCACGGATGATCTCCAATCGGCGTTTAGATCTTGTAGAACTACATCATGTCGGTCCATCTTGATGGCCTCAGTCAACTCGTTCGTCGATGCAAACTCTAGAATAACTTGTCGGGTTGGAATACGCTCACGATGGGGTAACGCACCTACACTGCGGAGGCTTCAACAGAAGGCGTGGGGAATGTGCTCACTCGAATCCGGATGATCCGTTCTAGTACACTCTCTCAAACGGCTTGAGCTTCTTTGGCTATCAGTGAAAACGGAGTGAACTCTCTAGCGTTGTCGGCAGATTCCTACACGGGACTACACGTGTTGAGAATATCGGATAGTTGAGGGACGAAATCTCCTGGACTGACGTTCGGCCTTGGAGCCAGCAAACGAGTCGATGATTGGTATCAGACGATGATACAACTTTTCTTCGGTGGTACACGTCTCGATTAAGCAACCACGCAAACGTGTCGGGTATACGGCGGATATTGCGGTCGACGAAATCCTTCTCCTCAGAGTGCTACACTTTCAGGTACGAGCACCTCGGAACGTGTTGGAAAATTGACGGTGGTAGAGCACGGCGATACACGTTGTGGGTGAGAGACCACGGCGACGTGTCGGAAGATCGGACGGTGATAGTTCTCAACGAGTGTCCTATTGTCAATACACGTCCTGGATTGCACGTCTGCTTGGTTGAGACGTGCTGGAAATACACGGGATTACTTGCGTTGGCGTATGTGGTCGATCACTTTCTCGAAGTAAAACACGTTGTGGTGCTGGACCACGGCAACGTGTGGGTTGGTCAGGCGGCAACAGTGATCAACGGAATCCTCTTGGAATACACGTCCTGGTTTGCGACCACGGAGACGTGCCGGAAAGTCGATGATGTAGATGTTGATTACTTCTCGGGGATACACGTCCTGGTAAGGGCACCACGCAGACGTGTCGGAGGGCGATGATAGTGAACAGCGATACACGTTGTGGTTCAGGGACCACGGCAACGTGTCGGATGATCGGGCGACAATAGTGATCAACGAACTCCTCTTCAATATACACGTTCTGGTTCGAAACCAGAGGGACGTGCCGGAAATGCTCAGGATGAGCGGCGATGTCGTCGATCACTCTCGGGGATACACGTCCTGGTAAGGGCACCACGCAGACGTGTCGGAAGGTGATGGTAGTGAACAGCGATACACGTTGTGGTTCAGAGACCACGGCGACGTGTCGGAAATGCTCGGTATGAGCGGCGGTGTCGTTGATCACTTTCGGGGATACACGTCCTGGTAAGGGCACCACGCAGACGTGTCGGATGGTCGGGCGACAACAATGATCAACGGACTCCTCTTCAAAATACACGTTCTGGTTCGAAACCAGAGAGACGTGCCGGAAATGCTCGGGATGAGCGGCGGTGTCGTTGATCACTTCACGGGGGTTACACGTTCTGGTGAGGGCACCACGTAAACGTGTCGGATGACGGTGATGATCAGCAGAAACCTCTTCAAATACACGCTCTGGCTAGGATGCCACGCAACGTGCCGGAATTGCTCAGGGTGAGCGGCGATGTCGATTCCTTCCCACAACGGCGGGCGGCGCTGGATCCGGCTCGAAGGACCACTATGCTAGCGCGTTAACCGTGGCCAACTCCGGTCGGGTCGGGTGGACTGTATCACTCGGAGATGTGGAAAGAATCAACACTACACTTTTTCTGCTGATCACTATAAACTACACTTTATTTCTCTTCTTTACACTACACTTCACTACTACACTTTACTGTTCACTATCTTCCTATAACTTTCACTACTAGTCACTTTTGGTTCACTTTCACTATGGTCGAGGTTGAATTCGCGGCGGTTAAATCAGTACTGACTCTGCGGTCGAACTTGTCGCATATTTATATGCGCACGGTTTTCGTCTGGAACATTCGCGCAATATCGCTATATGTGTTCCAGACGCGGGAGGAATCTTCTCGAAGGAGCGCAGGTTGAACTCACCACCCTGCTGTGGTGAGTTTCAGATGAGTTACCACACTGGCGACGGTGACGATGGTGGGAGCCTCTCACTGCCACTCACAGGTGACACTTACGGTTGCGGTGGGAACTCACGGTCGCAGCGGCGTAGGCAGGGTGGGTCGTATCGCGGGTTACATTCTGATGAGCGCAACGAATTGGTGGACTAAAGTAGCGTGCGTCTGGTACGTTGTAGGGAACTTCCATCGGACTCTTTTGCGGTACGTTCCGTACGGAACACACTGAAAACCATATAGATTATGGAAATATAGATGTGATTCTATGATCACAAATAAAAAACTTCTCAGTAAATTCAGTTTTATTAAAAAAAAAATCGTTAGATATTTCACGCCATCAAAACACATCCAATGAATTTCGTCAGCAATAGTCCATACAGCTTTTGAGCCACGATTATTTATATTGTTCTGCATCAAATCATTGGTTTCTTGTATACCAATACTATTTGTATAATATCCTTCCCGTATGCGTATTTGCCGAACTAAAGCTTATGCGAAAACAACTTTTTTGACCTTAAATATTTATGCAAGTCTTTGATTTTCCATAAAACCCTTCAAAGGCTAACCATAGCTATATTGGAAATTTTAAAACACTCATGTTATATTTTACCACCCTTAATCAACAATCATAATACCAAGAACTATTCTATACTGCGTAATTGGTGGGTTTGATAATTATATATTCCTACGCAAATCTTGAATCTGACAATGATTGGTTTTTGCTCAATGTGTGCAGAAAAAACTGGCACTATTTACGAATTCAGATCAATAGTTCATCTAGAAATATAAAAACAGCAAATTTTATATTTTTCCTACAACGTACAATAGATAAGCTTCAATTGCTTCTAACAACACTTTTTTCTAAGTGACACCGTTTTTGAGCGGCAGCCGGTTGAAAGTGTACCGATTCTAAAGTGCGCAGGCTTTAAAAACTTACAAGTTTCATGCATTTGAAGTTGTTTGGGAAAGATTTTGGTACATCGCCGTGAAGCGATACTGGGTTCACCAACAAACAAAAAACTAAAACAACAAAAAGTAAAGAAAGTGATATTCCGTGTTTTGAATTAAAATGTTCTTTTGTCGGCTCAAGTGACTGCGGCGCGTTTGGGAAGCACTGCCCTAGCCGTTAAAGACCAGGACTTTAGGAATTGTGTTTTGTCGATAATGGCACTTTGTTAATTTCAATTTCTTAAATTTTGAAAAAAGTTATCGATTTTTGAATTTTATACGAAAAATGTTTTTTTTTCAAATTTTCCGAACTTTGTATCGATACCTAATATAAATTTCATAGAGTAATTATTATAACGTCATGCGGTGATGCATGCAATGTTTAGGAAATTTCTTCAACAATACTTTGAGAATTCTTTGAGTAATTTCTTTAGATTTGCAAATGCAAATTTCTAACGGGGCGGCACTCCCTTTGGGAATTTATTCGAAAAATTTACTAGACATAACAATTAATTGAATTTTTTGATAATGTTTTGAAAATTTCTTCGACTATATCTTTAGAACTCTTTTTGTAACGGCAATTTCTTTGAGAATTCAGCAATTGTTATGTGAATTTCGTGAATAACTCTACGTCTACTCCGTCAACTCACTCCGTTGGGAATCATTTCAGAAATTCAGCAGCTTAACATATTTTTTCCAACACAAAACTTTAAAAGTTCACCTAATGTTTCTTTGTTCAAGTGTAAAGTGAATCCACGAAAAATCCTGAAATAATGCAATTTGCATAGAAAGTTAGTGATTACTTCCAAAAAGTATTCTTCTATGCATAAATGTGAATGTTTATACATATTTTGACGACAAGAATGGGTTTTTAATTTCATTAAAAATTTGTTTAGCAATTGCTTTGGAAATTTTTTTCGTTACTACTTAATGGATTCTTGTGGCATTTTTTAAGGAATCCCATTTAATCCTAGTGAGATGTTGGGGTCAATATAACTCAGCCAAGCACACGCATCGTACACTACGTCAGCGTAGTGCGCATATGCGAACATCTTAAAAAGATTAAAACTTTAGGAAATTTCTACATTTTTTTTTAATTCCTTCTGTATTTTCAATATTTTAATCTTTTTACTTACATGTATTACACTAACACATCCAGGTACATAATAGGGATTTAGCGATTTCCAAAAGAATTTCTGAAGAAATTTCAAGAAGAATTTATTTATTCATTGGTAATTTTAACTGACCAATTCTTGGTCTTATTAAAATGTGTTCTTAATACTATACAACTACGTTAACACAAACATTGATAGATTCAGCTATGACAATCAATCTTCATATAATATTAACAAGTTTGAGTAAAACAATTGACTTTTTATATATAAACTAACACAACAAAGACATCGATTTCAACAAAAATAATGAAGCAGCTAACAACAATCAAACACAAAATTACCGATTTCTTCACGATTGGTTTGGTTTCCAAACAACGTGGCGATTTTCAAATTCTTTAAATTTAAGATGTTTAGGCCACGTAGAAGGCTGCAATGCCAACGATTTCCATTTTTTGTCCAACATAATTTTAAAAGAAATATAATCTTTTTCGTATTCTATCTGCTTAGAACCAAGTTTCCTCACCTTAACTTTACAGTAATCGTCAATATTCAAGCTATCGCATACAAGCCTAGTAATATCTTTATTTGTAGTTCGACAGTCAACGTTGGTTAAAAAGAGAGAGAACGTATCGCCAATATCGGTTTGCGTCAAAGATGTGGTGTTGCCAATAGATCCACATTCGCTCGTATCTCGAGTTCCATTGAGTAGCTGGCTATTGTATGCAGCAAGTGAAACGGGCGTAGAATGCTGCTGCCTATACGTTTCCTGTTCTGTGCGTTGAGATATCATCGTTGTGAGAACATCAACAATATCGCTCACTTTCGTTTTCAGCTCCTCGATTTCGGCTTCACATGTTGATTTATGAGCGCAGCAGTTAATCGATTCAACGGTTTCTACATCCTCGGCGGTGGAATCGGTGGTGGCATCACGAGAGCTGCAATAGTCTGCCAAACACGCATCACACATCCAAAGAATGTTTTTGGCGAACAAAGCACGAACGGTGTCTTCAGCCAAGCCAACACAGTCAGCGTGGTATCGTTTCGCACATTTTCCCTCGCAGACAGTGTATCGTTCTATCTTACGGTCGATGGCGAACGCGGATTTGTTACACTGCATTATGGTGTATCCAAGTACTCACCGTCGCAAAAGTGTGGAATGGCGATTGCAGATTCTGAAGATTCTAATTTTGCTGTCGTTTTTCAACTCAATTAGAGCACTAGCTCTTCTTAACGATATAACACGAAGATAATAATGATCAGTTTATATAACTTAACGGTACAGGAACAATTTTCAGAAGTGAATAAACACTATATTCAACACAAATAGACTTAGCGAATCAAACAAGCAGCCGGTTACGAGGCGGTAACTCAATATTCCCATTCAAGAATTGCTGAATCCATCCCCAAAAAAGTTGCTGAAAGTTTGTAAAAGAGCTTTTGAAAAAGTATATCAAGGAATTACCGAAGAAATTTAAAATGAAATGTCAGAGTAACTGCGAAGGCATTTTCAAGAGTTTTCGAAGGGAATTACTCATTCCAATCACATCTGAATTTCTGGAAAAGTATTTGATGCAGAAAATTTCGGAAGGAATTTTCAACGATTATACCGGAAGAATAGTGGAAGGAATTTCTGAAACAATTTCTTGAGAAATTACCAAAAAAATTGACAAGCAAGCAAAGAAATTGCCGAAGGCTTCAAAGAAATTCTTGAAGAAAAGTTCAAAAATAAAACTTCTGAAGGAATTTCCAAAGGAATAATCGAGGAAGTTTTCAAAATAGTTGCCTGGGAAATTTCCAAAAGAACTCCAATGAAAACCTAATGTGATTACCGAATCTATTCTCAGAGGAATTACCGAAGAAGTTTACAAAGTAATTACTAAAGAAGTATGCAATGATTTGCCGAAGACACTCTCAAACTAAAAAAATGTCTGGAGATGTTTTGGGAATTTTGAGAAGTAGACGATTCCCAAATAAGCTTTCAAATAGTGTCCCTAGGAAATTGCCAAGCAAGCAAAGCAATTGCCGAAGATTTCAAAGAGATTCTTGAAGAAAAGTGCAAATAAGTTTCCAAAGGAATTTCCAGAGGAATAACCAAGGTAGTTTTCAAAACAGTTGCCTGGAAAATTTCAAAACAATTTCTCATAAAATTCCTAATGTAATCACCGAATCTATTCTTAGAGAAATTACCGAAAAAGTTTACAAAGTAATTACTAAAGAAGTATACAAGTATTTGCCGAAGACACTCCCAAAAAAAACTGCACAAGGAACTAAAAAATGCTCTACTTTTTTTTCTTCTTCTTCTTCTTCTTCTTCTTCTTCTTCTTTTTGGCTCTATGTTCCAGTTTGAACTTGGCCTGCCTCACTTCAACTTAGTGTTCTTCTAGCACTTCCACAGTTATTAATTGATGGGCTTTCTTTGCCTGCCATTGCATTGCATGAATTTGTATATTGTGAGGCAAGCACAATGATACACTATGTCCAGGTAGTCGAGAAAATTTTCCCGATCGGAACGGGAATCGAACCCACCGTCTCAGCATTGGCGATCCACAGCCTTAACCACAAGGCTAACTGGAGACCCAACTAAAAAATGACTGGGATGTTTTTGGAATTTGGGGAAGTAGACGATTTCCAATTAAATTTTTAAATAGAGTCCCAAAGAGATTGCTGAAAAAACTCCAGAAAAACTTCACGAAGAAATTACCGTAGGAACGGAAAGGGGGATGGCTTTCTCAGTCTTTGAATCAAGAACGATCCCACCATTATTTTAAAACTGTCGTTACCAGTGCACAGTGTATTATACAAAAATTAAAAATCTAAAATATCAACACGTAGTAAGTTAGGTACAATTCCCATAAAACAATCAAATTGTACACCACATTTTCTACCACACAGTACATGAAAAGCAACCCAGAAGAGCATTCTATATGCAAAAACCACAAAAACGATCGACGGTAGACACTAGTGAGTTTTTATCAATGTTTATATGTTAAATGTTAAATGTTAAATGTTAAAATACATGTTTTCAGCGACCCTTGAAAAAGGCTAAATCCCTAGGTCGAAACATCGGGAATGTAGATAAAAATCGTTCTTGATTCAAAGACTATGAAAGTCATCCCCCTTTCCATCAAGTTCCCAGTCGTAAAACCCCATACTAAATTACCGTAGGAACTGTTCAAGAAATTACCGAAGAAATTACATTAAAAAATCCCGAAAAAAATGCTGAAGGAATTTCAAAGAAAATTCCCATAAAATTCCCAAAGTCATTGCTAAATACATTTCCAAATGCATCACCATGGATTTCACAGAGGAATTGAAACGATGCACCTTCTTCAAGGAATCCTACAGTATTTTTTTCTTTTCTTGATTTTTTGTTCAACTAAGTTTTGTCTTCAAAAATACATAATTGAGTTTCAGGGGTTTTCAGGAATCCTCAATCGATCTATTTTGCTAATTCTGAACGGTGATTAGTTTAAATGGTTTTTCCAGAATTTTCCAATAAGTCTACCGAAGCTTTTTTTTCAGAAGTTTAATCAAAGTGTAGAATTAGCTTTTAGTTAAAATACACATTAATAAAAACAAAAAAAAAGAAGTTTAATCAGAATATTTTCCAGAAGATCTGTATGAAATTTTTTAAAATATTTAAACGAATCATTGACGTAAAGGTAAACGAGGAGGAATTCCTGAAGAAATCACCTAATAAATTTTTGCTATAATATCTGAAAGAGTTCATGCTGGAATCGCTGAATAAATCCTGCAGGAATATCCGGAGGAATTACTGATGAAAAACCGGGAGACATTTTGGCAAGAATTTATAATGGAATTCATGTAGTAATCCTCGCAGGAATCCCTGGAATAGGCCGTGAAGAATAACTGAATCAATACTTGGAAGAATTTTTGAAGGAATCCCTGAAAAAAAAAATTGGAGTAGCCGTAGAATTATTGATGAAGAAATTGCCGATACAAAAATCATATCTCAAAAACTAAAAAACATACATCTCTGATGTTTTGATATGTTACGCCAAATTTCTTGAATTTTCTGATAAAATTATAAAACTAGGGTACCCCTTTGGTCCCGACACCATGGAAACGTGAAAAAACTAAAATAATTGCATATCTTTTGCACCTAAACACAATTTGGCCACTTCATCGTATTTTTCCTTAAAACTACAATTAAATCGGTCAACTGGTTTAAAAGTTATGATATTTGAAAATTTGTAGTTTTTTTAAACCTTGATTTTTAGGACCACCCTATCTGGAAATTGACCACCCTTATGACGAAATAATAAAAATACGGGTCTTATTAGTTTCGAAGAAATACGAACCTACCAAGTTTCTTGACAATCGCAGTTGCAATATATCGTTTTACTATGGAATGGCTGAAGAAATTTCTGAAGTAATTCCGAATTTATGAAATTCATTATGGGTTTTCTAGAGAAATTCTAGCAAAACAATATGGAGCAATCTTTAAAGAGTATTCGGGTAGAGGCGAAGAACAAACCAAGAACAAAAAAAAAATAACAAATTTTGCCATCATATCTCATTTTATCATTCTTATGTTATTTCCCGGGTAGAGCGAAATGGCAAATTTTACCATTAAAAAATAATGTTTGAATGGCAAAACTTGCTATTGTTTTGTTTGAAATAAGAGTCAAAATATCAGAAATAATAACTTAATTTCTATGGCATAACAACTAAAGAATTACTGATTTTACCTTTGTAATAACAAAATAATAGTAAAAAGAATGTCAAAATAATAACATATTTTAATATGATGGTAAATTATGTTATTGTTTTGATATTATGGCTGATAGTGAGATAGTAATATTTGTTATTATTATGTTATTATACTACTCAATATTAACTCCCCAATTACAAGTTTTGCAATGATAGCATGTTTTGTTATTTATGTGTCATCCTGAGCTATTCATTAAAAACTAAAGAATTGCAAATTTAGATATGATGACAAAATATGTTATTTTTTAGTTATTGGTTTGTTATTCACTTCTACCCGGGTTATGAGTAACACTAAATAACTCGCTAAGAACAAAAAATATTATCATTGCAAAAAATGGTTATTTCTGAGTTATTATTGAATAACAATAAACAACTTAATAATAACAAAATATGCAATCATAGCAAAATAAGTTATTCTGAGCATCCTAAGTAAAATAATTGCATATCTTGCAATCATAACTTGTTTTGTTATTGATGAGTTATTTAGTATATATTTTATTTTAAATAGAATATTGATAAAGAGCAAATTTTGTTATTGGTTTGTTAGGAAAAAGAGCTAAAAGAACAAAAAATAATAACTCACTTTGTTCCAGAAAAAAGTAAATAATAACTTATTTTTTTGTTATAAGATCAAACCAAGGACAAAACATTTCAGAACTTACAATACAGTTTTTTACAATCATAAGAACAAAATTTACAATTATGAAGATCTTATTTGAAATAACTTATTTTGTTCTTACTTTGTTCTCAATAACTCGATAATATCTTATTCAGTTATTCTCCATTTTGAAATATTTTGTCCTTGGTTTGTTCTTATAAGGACACAATTAGTTATTATTGAGCTATTTTCCGGTACAAAGTCAGTTATTATTTTTGTTCTTCTAGCTCTTATTCCCAACAAATTAATAACAAATTTTGCCATTCAGCTATTAACTTTTGATGGCAAGATTTGATCTTCGTTAGTTATTTTCTTCTACCCGGGTAGGGTACAATTTCGAAAGGATTAAATAGAAGATTTCCGATGTGGGAGGTTTATTTTTTCTTATGGAATCTATAAATAACTTTCTGAAGCAATATTTGGTCGAATTTCCAAAGATATGTATAAGCAGTTTTCTAAAAAAAGATCCCTGGAATTAGTTCTGAAGGAATTCTCAGAGGAATTTCTGAAGGAATCCCGGGAGTGCGCTCTCATATAATCTCTGCAGGATTTTCTATAGGAATCCATGGATGAATTACTGAGAAAATCTATTGAAGGGTTTCTAAGTAATCCCTAAGGTTATTTTGGTTGGAATCTCTATAAAAATATCTGGAGGAATCCTTTGACTTATTTCTGAACAAATTCCTTCCAGAAAGACTCCCTGGAGCAATTTCTTAAAAAAATTCTTCGTAAAATTTTAAAAGGTATCTCCAGAAGTATTTTTGATTTGACTTTTTTGTTTTAAAGAATCCCTGAAGAAGTTCCTGTGGATATTTCTTAGCGAACTCTTTGAGAATATTCCAAAGAAATCCCAAGAAAACTATTGACTGTGAAAACTTGAGACGTTTTGGTTTAACTTTTACAAAGTAATTGAGATTTTTTGGAATTACGGCATTCATAAGACGCGTCGCGAGGCAAGACATAAACACTAATCGTCAAAGGTTTAAAACTACCTTTTTTGTCGACCAGTTTCGAGTGTGATGTTATCCATCGTCGGCACTATGTTTGACAATGGGTAACGCCGCACTGGAAACGACGACGAATGATCATGGCGATGGCGATGACGATTGTAAGAACGATAAGTGTTATGTCTTGTCTCGCGTCGCGACTTGTGAATGTCGTGTACCTAGTTCTTATGTTAGCAAAATAAACCAATAGGTGTTTGTGGAATCGCCTTAATGATTTCTAAAGGTCTGAAACAAACGATCAGCCTTCTAAAACTTATGCATTGCAAAATCTAATCACTTGCAGCTAATGCATAGTTTTTTTCAGATGTAAAGTTGGAAGAGAACTCTTCTGGATTTTTTTATCTTTGTGTTTCGATAGTTGAATTCTAACGTTAGTATCATTTCATTTTCCATTTTTGCCTACCTCCTCCACCACCCAAACTGATACAGCGTGCTGCAACCGTGTGCCTGACCGTCAACGGGTCGTTATCGTCAAATGCGCATCATTCTTTTTTCCAGCAAAGAAACATTGAATCTTAAACCGACATCACCTTGAAAAACACGCGCCACCCCCAGCGCGTTCTGCTCACATAAATAACGGCAGATCGCCTCCAACATACCTTAACAACGTAGCAGACCAGCGGCACCGGACAACAAACACCCGAGATGACTTTGAAGACCTTCCGGTCGGTCGTCGTTGTTGTTGTGGGGTTTCCAAAATCCGTTTGAATATTAATGGCTTATTTTGAGCTTAACTTTCCACCGCTTCTGCGCGCTGAATCGGCGCGGGTTTCCTTGAACTGAGACTCAGAATACATCACAAATCGCGCCACTACCTACCTACCATTGACACTGTTAGCGCGTAGAAATTGTTTTCTTAAATTCCGTTCCATGGCAATGGGTATCATGAACGGCAAGGCGGGCGTAGCAAATCGGGCCGAGACTTATTGGAAGCGTGCGCTGTGCTTCGCAGTGCATTAGCGCGGTACACTCTACACTAAGCGTCAGAAGATGCTAGGCTAGCGCTCAATAGTGCATGCTGCAGCTCCGCATTTGCAGTGCTCAAGCTCAAGTAATCAATAGTAGGTATAGTGAGTGAGGTGGATCGGGTGCGTTGCGTGTGCTAAGTTATGGGCACAGATGACTCGTTTCGTTTTGCGCACAAGGTCCTCTCAGGCTCAGGCTCGCTCGGTTTGTATTTGGTAGTATGTGCACACTACCCTGAAGGGCTGAATGCACCGGAAAAAATGTTTCAGTGTTAGAGAAATAACTGTTAGGTCGAACGGTGTATTTTTCTGAGTTTATCATTCAACCGGTTGTGGAAGAGAATGCACTCCAATCGGAAGCGTTGTGTGCATTTAGACTCATTCAGATTAGAGTTTAGGTTGGCCAAAGAACTCATTTTCAATAATCATTTCTATTTTAATCTTTCCAAAATTTATAGCGTTACAACACATTTTTTCCTTCGCTCTTTTTCCATACTAGTTTGTCATTCTCAATTCCTGGAGAGGATTTTGTGGAGCAATTTCTATAGAATTTCCCAGAGAAATCCCACAGATTTCCCACATAGTTTTCCAAGGGAACTTTCCATTGGATTTCCCAAAGGAATTCAAAGAGAGATTCCCGAAGAATTTCCCATTCGATTTCTCAGAAGAATTCCCTGTGAGATTCTCAGGAGAATTTCCAAAGAAATTCCCAGAAGAATTTTGCATAAGATTTCCCACGAATTTATGGAGGATTTCCTTATTAGATTTACCAGAAGAATTCCCAGAGGAATTCCTAAAGGAAGTCCTAGAGGAATTCCTAAAGGAATTCCTAGAGGAATTCCTAGAGGAATTCCTAGAGGAATTACTAGAGGAATTCCTAGAGGAATTCCTAGAAGAATCCAGAGGAACTCCTAGAGGAATTTCAAAAGAAATTCCTAGAGGAATTTCCAGAGAAATTCCTAGAGGAATAACCAGAGAAATTCCTAGAGGAATTCCTAGAGATATTTTTAGAGTAATTCCTAGAGTAATTCTTAGAGGAATTTTTAGAGGAATTCGAGGAATTCCCAGAGGAATTTCCAGAGGAATTCGTAGAGGAATTTCAAGAGCAATTCCTAGAGGAATTCCAAGAGGTATTCCTAGAGGAATTCCTAGAGATATTTTTAGAGTAATTCCTAGAGGAATTCTTAGAGGAATTTTTAGAGGAATTCCCAGAGGAACCTAGAGGAATTCCTAGAGGAATCCCTTGAGGAATTCCTAGAGGAATTCCTAAAGGAATTCCTAGAGGAATTCCTAAAGGAATTCCTAGAGGAATTCCTAAAGGAATTCCTAGAGGAATTCCTAAAGGAATTCCTAGAGGAATTCCTAAAGGAATTCCTAGAGGAATTCCTAAAGGAATTCCTAGAGGAATTCCTAAAGGAATTCCTAGAGGAAATCCTAAAGGAATTCCTAGAGGAAATCCTAAAGGAATTCCTAGAAGAAATCCTAAAGAAATTCATAGAGGAAATCCTAAAGGAATTCCTAGAGGAATTCCTAAAGGAATTCCTAGAGGAATTCCTAAAGGAATTCCTAGAGGAATTCCTAAAGGAATTCCTAGAAAAATTCCTAAAGGAATTCCTAGAGGAATTCCTAATGGAATTCCTAGAGGAATTCCTAAAGGAATTCCTAGAGGAATTCCTAAAGGAATTCCTAGAGGAATTCCTAAAGGAATTCCTAGAGGAATTCCTAAAGGAATTCCTAGAGGAATTCCTAAAGGAATTCCTAGAGGAATTCCTAAAGGAATTCCTAGAGGAATTCCTAAAGGAATTCCTAGAGGAATTCCTAAAGGAATTCCTAGAAAAATTCCTAAAGGAATTCCTAGAGGAAATCCTAAAGGAATTCCTAGAGGAATTCCTAAAGGAATTCCTAGAGGAATTCCTAAAGGAATTCCTAGAGGAATTCCTAAAGGAATTCCTAGAGGAATTCCTAAAGGAATTCCTAGAAAAATTCCTAAAGGAATTCCTAGAGGAATTCCTAATGGAATTCCTAGAGGAATTCCTAAAGGAATTCCTAGAGGAATTCCTAAAGGAATTCCTAGAGGAATTCCTAAAGGAATTCCTAGAGGAATTCCTAAAGGAATTCCTAGAGGAATTCCTAAAGGAATTCCTAGAGGAATTCCTAAAGGAATTCCTAGAGGAATTCCTAAAGGAATTCCTAGAGGAATTCCTAAAGGAATTCCTAGAGGAATTCCTAAAGGAATTCCTAGAGGAATTCCTAGAGGAATTACTAGAGGAATTCCTAGAGGAATTCCTAGAGGAATTCCTAGAGGAATTCCTAGAGGAATTCCCAGAGGAATTCCTAGAGGAATTCCCAGAGTAATTTCTAGAGGAATTCCTAGAGAAATTCCTAAAGGAATTCCTAAAGGAATTCCTAGAGGAATTCCTAAAGGAATTCCTAGAGGAATTCCTAAAGGAATTCCTAGAGGAATTCCTAAAGGCTTCGCGGTCGTGCGGCTAGTGTCACCAAGCATTTAGTCGCATCGTGCTAAGGAGCGCGGGTTCGATTCCCGCCGCAGCTGTCAGGAAAAGTTTTCGGCTGTGCCATTGGGCGTTGCATGCTAGTCCGTTGTCTAGTGTCGTGCTTCCTTCAAAGAGCGAATAGCTCACTGGAAGCATTGAACGTGTCCGTGTCTTTTAATTCCCAAAGGAATTCCTAGAGGAATTCCTAAAGGAATTCCTAGAGGAATTCCTAGAGGAATTCCTAGAGGGATTCCCAGAGGAATTCCTAGAGGAATTCCCAGAGGAATTCCTAGAGGAATTCCCAGAGGAATTCCTAGAGGAATTCCCAGAGTAATTTCTAGAGGAATTCCTAGAGGGATTCTCAGACGAATTCCTAGAGGAATTCCCAGAGTAATTTGTAGAGGAATTCCTAGAGAAATTCCTAGAGGAATTTGTAGAGAAATTCCTAGAGGAATTTGTAGAGAAATACCTAGATGAATTCCTAGAGAAATTCCTAGAGGAATTCCTAGAGAAATTCCTAGAGGAATTATTAGAGAAATTCCTAGTGGAATTCCTAGGGTTTACTGATCTTCAAAAAAAAAATCTAGTTGATTTTGTAGTAGTTTTCCCACTTCTAGCTTCATTACTTTTGACCTAGCCCAAGGGTGCCAAACGTTCAACAATTGCCACGTATTGCCAGCTAATGAGGACATCAACAGCCGACCTCATGCACCAATCTGTCACTGTCTCGCGGTGTTCCTTTCCAGAGCAATCCGCCCAAAGCAAAACCGAGCAAAAACCTACGCAATCGCACTGACATGTGCTCTTGTGTGAACCTGCCCACCAATTCTCGAAATGTTCCGAATGTTCGAAATCCTACCTGCATGCGTTGCGCTGCGCTGGTTGCGGAGGCTCTCTCCGCGGTGGTGCCTTACATGCTTGCTGAAAAGGTTCACGTAGTTAACCTACAAATGACAACGTCGTTTAATGTCTGAGACGCGACAACATCATCATCATCATCCACCAACCACCACCAACAAAGCTTGAAGTGTCCATAACTCGTCGTGTCAAAGTTATTGCTTTTGTTGCTGCGTTGTAGTTCGAATGGGGTTTCAGCGTGCAAAACTCGATTCAATCAGCAACGGAGTAGTTACAATACTATCGGGACGACCTGACCCGGCCAGACCAAGTGGCGTTGTTGCTGCACCAAACTAGTCAGTCAGTCAGTCAGCCGAACAATGTGAATGAAACCGAATGGTCGGCGGCATCTTTCAGAGGTTCCTCCTCCGCAAGACCCCATTGCACCGTTTCGGAATCGAACATGCGTTGTCGTCGTCGTCGGGTGGGTCCCAGGCGACCGGCACCCCATGCAAAGAGGTAGGTGGCGGCCAGGTATTTAGCATTTCAGAGTTTCGCAAATTTCACGTCACCCCACTAGCGCGCAAGACGAATGATGGACAATGGTAGTGCGGCATGACGGAGGTATTCGAATATTCGCAGTGCAACAACTAACAATGAAGGCCTGTGGCACTGCACTGAAAACAAGCGGGCGGAGTCTGACCCGCAACAAAACTCGAATTGGGATGGCATGTGTTGTTTGTCACGAGCAAAATCGTGCTTCGCGGGGGTTTGGGTACCGTTGCGTGAATCAATCGCAGCTGCCGCCCTTTGCTTTGTCTGGTGTAGAAACAACAGGGCGGGCATTCTTACGCCCCTCACAAATGTCACCGTGTTCAGTGAGAACGGTGATTTTTTTATACGGGAAACAACTGACAATCACATAATCTGCAATTCAATGCGGAAGTTTTCTTCGAGAACAGACGAGGCATGACCACATCACTGACTATGTTTTACATTTTTTTACAATAATACTAGCACTAGTAATAACACATGGATTTCAGTGATTCTACCTATTTCTTACTGCTGTTTGAGTAGCTTATGACTCACAAAACATATAAAAAACTCTTTTTTTGTTGAAGAGATCTTCAAAGTAAATATTTACAATGAAATTGAAACTTTCCTTAAGATTGATCTCTGTGTGTGTATCCTAAGAAGGACCTTGATGCAAAAATACAGTTCATTGAACTGTGTGTCAAGGTGGACAAAAAGGCAATAATTTAAAAATGTTAAATTTTTGAGAATTGGTTTTATTTTGTTTTTACCAGATTATGAAATTGCTCTGAATTTTCAAAAAGGTGAGAATTGCAAAATTTTGCTCAATGCCATCTGTTTCGAGATACAGGATACATCAATGAACCAATCAAATATTTTGTATATTGACAGCAAATAGAAGGCTTCGTTTCAAGTAATTTATAAATTTTCAGTGCAAAAAAAATCGATCCGGCTTAGTTTCTTTGGGTTTGCATAAACACCAGTATGCAATTACAAGACTGCGCCATTTTTATATTTCCATAGTTATATACTTTTTCAAAAGGTTTTATATGGGTCATTTTATATGATGTGACCGAGAAAATGTGAAAACTTGCAATCGACCATTACGGATTTGAACCAAATATGGTTGAAACGTTTGTTTAGATGGAAAAAGAAAAAAAACAAATTTTTGTGCCGATCGGATCACCCTTCGGCCCGTGGCAACACCTCTCGGTTTTGCCGATATGAAAATTATACTCTCTTTCTTTTATTTTTATAATTGAAACGGTTGAACATACACATTTTCGACCTTCGGTTTTTTTGAAGGAAATTGTTCAGGAAATCTAGAAAAATATTATTTTTTTGATGCAGTGTTGCCAGATATCATATTTTCCAGTTTTAAAACTCAAAATCGATTTTTCTCAAAATATGTATATTTTGATTTTAATATTATTGTTTATCAGACGTTTTTCTATCGAAAAAGCTTAACTTCATAAAGTAATTTCCGCCGTTCCTGAGATATAGCGTTTTTAAGAAAATAAATTATTTTTTTCATAAAAAAAATCAAATAAAATCAGGTGCAGTTTACAAATTTCGTAAAAAAAAACATTGTGCTATGCCATGTAAAGACGTTTTGTGCTGAATTGAACAATATCAAGTATAAAAAGGATTAAAAAATGTGACTGTGTTGCCAGTTCATCAATTATGAGTCTATCGTAATGGCCTAGCATAACCTGTTCAACTAAAACATGTATCTATTGAGATAATAAATTCTAAACAAATTTCATCTATTTTAACATTAAGGTACACCGGGGTAAGTTGAAACGGGTGGGCCAAGATGAACCACGAAGTTTTGAAATAAATTTCAATACAATTTGGAAATTTATCATTCGCTAAAAGATTGTTTGAATAAAAAACTATGTGATATGGCAATTAAATTGTTTATCATCATTAGAAAACATCATGTTAACCCGCTGTTTCATCTTACCCCACCCGTTTCAACTTGCCCCGGTGTACCTTATCTCAACGGAAGTGTTGCCGAATGTGCAATATTTATTGTTGAAATCTAAATTTGATAAGAACTTCAGTATTACATTAAATTAACAAGCTAATACTATTTTTTATTTACGTTTAGCACATTTGGCAACATCGACGTTAAATATGTTCAGGAAAACATTTTATGGGTGTATTTATGAGCAACAGTGCTGAAAATGTCATTTTAATATACCTACATTCAATGACCCACTGCTAATTTCAGAAGCTGAACCTGAAAATATGGAATACCAGATTTAATGTACAGCGCACTACTTCCGACGTTATGTTTAACGCATTGGAAAGGCAGCGGAAGTCAATGAAGTTTTTTCGGAAATCAATTTAGTGCTAAACCCACAATAGTATTGCGTGGAAACGCAATCAAAAGGTGCGCGGATGTTTATTATTGCGTTTACTCTTACTGTGAATGCATCACCCCTATGAGGGGCATCGCAGAATAATAGATCATGTCCGTTATTGTCTGAGTATTGTGTTGTCTATTGATATGATTGCATATGGTATAAGTTTTTGTTTGTTCTTCGTAGCGTGTAGTTCATTTCTGAGTGAAATGGATTGATGACGTTTGCTCCCTAGTGGGGTGATAACTATTGTTATTTGACTTTTTTGCATGGAAACGAGATCGGTTGTGCTCGAAGGTTGATTCCGAAATATCAAATCAATTGTTCGATCAATTATAGGTGACTCCTAGATCGACAATGTATCGTACCATACTAACAAAATATCTTTCCTGAGAAAATCGTGGAGATGCAGAGATTTTTGGTCTCCAGAACAACGTTCGTCTCACTAACATTCTTTTCCCTCCTCGACAGCAGTTAGGACGTGGTCAGCATAAGAACGTGGCCTTACTCTAGCTAGGAGCAGAGTTGTACAATATCAGTCTTATCAGGTGACTACTGATATTGCACCATGGTCACTATCACTCCAGGCCGTTCAATATCAAAACGACAATGACAGACTATGACTTGATATTGACCCGCACTCTAGATCACAATCATCGCAACTGATGTGATATTTTAGTGGTTTTCACAAAAACTCAAACTTTTTTATGACCAACATAACTTGTTGTTTTGTACCACATATTGAACTATCATCTTGGTAAATCTTTATTTAGATTTTTAAACGAACTTTAACCCGGAAGCGGTCACGTCGTGTACTGAGTACACGCACCATGAAAAATGCACGCTTGTGGTACACAGCGTGAGCGTGGCGTCGCTGCAGGTAGTCAAAGACGCGACTGCTCGAGGGTTAAAGATGGTCTATCAGTGATATCCACACACCATCACAGTCAGCCCAGTTCTGATGGAACAAGGAAAGTGACGGTGACGGTGACAGAGTGCACGCAGACTTGGATCGCAGTCGGCCTATCAAATTCAGCGATTTGCATACCATTGACAGTGATAGAATGCAACTCTTAGGAGTAATCGAACTGTGCACATTAAGAATGGTTAGCTAGTCCCAAGGTCATATTGGTTCTCTATTCAATTTCGATTGCTGCGGCCGTGGAGTAGCAATCACGAATTGTATGGCCATCTGTGCTTAAACACATGCAGTGTTGCCAAATATGCTCGATATGTATAAAAAACAGATTTTTTTGTGATTTGGTGTTATGTTGTAAACACAAGCTTTAATGTAATTTATATGTTTACAAAAATGATATGTGTTGCAAAACTTCCTTCTACAACATTGTTGAAATGAATAAAATGTCAATTGAAAGTTCACAATAGATACATTTATATTTTTCTATGCGCTTGACGTTTCACACTAGCGCATTCTGATATACAGGGGATGGCCAAAATGTTTGGGATAGGCAACTTTTTTTTCTCTCACAAAAAAGTTCAACAGGCTATAACTTTTCATAGAGCGCATCAAAAAATCTCAAATTTTGACTGTTTGTCAACCTATTATGTGTGCATCATTGGTACAAATTTGGGCTCGATTGATTAATATTTCGCAAAGTTAGAACCGTTCGGGTAAAACACTATTTTTCAAACAACTCATTTTTGAGGTGTCATATCTCTCGGAAACCAGTGAACCGAATTGAATGAAATTTTGAACGTACACTAACAATATGTAAATGCTTCATAAAAAAGTTATCATGGATTGACACTTTTTGGATTTTTCTCGAAAAAATGTAATCATTTTACATCAATGACAATAAATTTCAGTGTTGATATCCAAAGATTTTCCACTTCTGTTCTCAAGTTATCTCTAATCAGATATATTTAAGCCGATTAAGATTGAAGGAAGAACACATTTAGTAATTTTTGTGGTATTGTAAATTTTACTTATTTTCCTCTATATGGGTAAAAATTTCAACCCGGTATAACTTAATTGGCCGTGAGAAAATATTACATTTTATAACGTCGTATTTCACTCTTTGGCGAGCGTTCGTACGAGACAATCGCAACTTTTCGTTCGTCCGGTTTGTCTCCCGATTTATCCAGTTCGGTGGCTATTTTCCAAAGTGCTAGTTTTCCGAGTGATCAAGTGTAGAAGTAATTATCCCTAGTGGGACGCGTGCGGTTGGCTAGGCCACAATTTTTGCCGCAAAAGTTCGTTTGGTTTGAGTAAAGTTCACGTTTTCATTAAATCACGTGGCGCATTGTCCAATTATCGAGCACAGCAGCAAGCAGTGCAGCACCCCCCGCACACCGCGCCGCGCGCGCGGCCGTGATCGGCTTCTTCCAGTGAGTACCCAAGCTCATCGTCGTCGACAGCAGCAGCCCACCGAGAGAAGAGCAGAGAGCGCACACTAACGACGGGCGCTCAGCAGCAGCTCGCTTCCTCCCTGTGCGGGCCATCCGATCGCTTGGACCTGTCGTCGTCGAGCCTGTGGCTAAACAGAGTGCACAAAGATAAGTACATAAAGTTACCTCTCGTTGTTCCCCCTCTCCACTGACCCTTTGATTAGATTTAATTTGGTACATAAGAAGTTTTTTCTCACTTTTCCTGTAGCGTTAATTTTGTCCCTTGTTTTTTGATTATTTCTCGTCCCCGTGATAGTTTTAGTTTAAGGTTTTTGAGTGCCCCGTGGTGGTAGTTAACTACCACAATGGGCGATGATGACGATGGCGGGGGTACGTCGTACCGCATCAACGAAGCTTTGTTATTGGCATCGGATTGCTCGAGCCAACAAGGCGATATAAATGCTAACCCCTTTGTTCCCCTTCACCCTGGTGCTTCTCCAATGGACACCAACAGTAAATCTGTTTCGACGTCCCCCCGCCTCAAGGCCTACCCTCCCGACTTTGGCGGGCCATATGTTGTTTTCTTCCGACCCAAAGGCAAACGTTTGAACACCGTTCAAATCAGCAAGGATCTGACTAAGCGGTATTCTTCCGTTGTCTCCATTGACATGGTCGGTACAGCTAAGCTTCGGGTGACAGTAGGCGATCGAAAACACGCTAATGAGATTGTGGCCTGCGAGTTGTTTACTCTTGAGTACTTCGTTTACCTTCCGAGCGCGTCGATAGAGATTTCGGGGAAGGTCGCCGACGCATCTTTGACCTGCGAAACGATCATGCAAGGCTGTGGTCGTTTCCATAACCCTTCTCTACCTCCTGTCCAGATACTAGATTGCCGGCAACTGCATTCGGTCTCCCAGGAGGGTGAGAAGAAGGTTTACACACCATCTGATGAATTTTGTGTGACCTTCTCCAGATCTGCATTACCAGATCTGCTGGCGATTGGCAAACTTCGGCTACCTGTGAGGCTGTATGTACCGAAGGTAATGAATTGCATCAATTGCAAGCAGCTGGGCCACACCGCTCAGTACTGCAGCAATAAACCTCGCTGTGCAACATGCGGGGAGAGACATGTGGACGGTGCGTGTAAAACGCCGCCCAAGTGTGTTTATTGTGGCAGCGACCGTCCACATGATCTGATTGAATCTGAAGGTACATACAGCAAAAAAACATCAAAAACGATCGTTGCAGCAGCGATCACGGCGAAGCTACGCCGAAATGCTGAAAAAAGCTGCCCCGACCGTTGAATCCCGTAACATCTACTCGTCTTTATCTCTCGATGATCAGGGCTCTGACTCTGAGGTCGGGGACGGGGTTCCCTTTGTTTTCAAGGGTGAAACGAGGAAACGGATGAGGCTCCAGAGACCCACCAAAAAACCTCGGAATCTGCCTAGCAGCGACCCCCAACCCACCATGACAAATTTCAAGAGTGGTAAGAAAGTCACAAAACGTTCCCCTCCGGGATTCAAAATCCAGGACGAACGAGACTTTCCATCACTCCCGGGAACATCTAAAATCCCAGATGTCCCACGTTTTTCGAATTCTCAACCGGAAAGACAGCATTCGGAGCACCAGGAGCAACCTCAGGGTGCGCCATTGTTTACGCTCTCTGGCATCGTAGACATCATCCTCAGCTTCTTCAATGCTTCAGATTCCGTGAAGAACATTGTAAAAGGACTTCATCCTTGAGTGACCCCTCTTTTGAAGCAGTTGGCTTCTAAAATGCCCCTCCTTGCGACAATCGTATCTTTCGATGGCTAATTTAACCACCGAGGTCGAAGATACGATTTCGGTTCTACACTGGAACTGTCGTAGTATTACACCGAAATTAGACGTTTTTAAATTTTTAGTTAACAATTTACAATGCGATGTTTTTGCACTATCCGAAACATGGCTGACACCTGATGTAACCTTACTTTTTCCCGATTATAATATCATTCGCCTTGATCGATCCGACTCGTACGGAGGGGTGCTTCTAGGGATCAAGAAGCAGCACTCATTTTACAGAGTCGATTTTCATCCTATGGCAGGCATTGAAGCCGTCGCATGTGAGGTGACTATCCGAGGTAAAACCCTCAGTGTTGCCTCCATATATCTTCCACCGAGAACTGCAATATCTCGCAGGGATCTCGCCCACATCTGCTCGGTTATGCCCGAGCCTCGGCTGCTCATGGGAGATTTCAACTCCCATGGTACAGGCTGGGGGGAACTGTACGATGACAGCCGTTCAACGTTGATATATGACCTCTGCGACGACTTCAACATGACAATTTTGAATACCGGAGAAGTTACACGAGTGGCACCTCCAGCTCAAGATGGCAGCCCTAGGAACAGTCGATTAGATGCTCAATCTGTTCGAGCTCACTATCGCTGGAGTGTACATGGAAGGTTATCCAGGATCCTCATGGTAGTGATCATCTGCCGATTGTTGTTTCTATTTCCAATGGGTCACATCAACCTCCATCTATCGACATCGCCTACGATCTCACCAAGCACATTGACTGGGAGAAGTACGCAGAAGCAATTATCGACGGTGAACAATCGGTAGAAGTCCTTCCACCGCGGGAAGAGTATCAGTTTCTATCAGAACTGATCATCAGTAGTGCGCTTCAGGCACAACATCGACCAGTGCCAGGTCCGTCGGTTCGCAGGAAACCCCCCAATCCGTGGTGGGATAGTGAGTGTACAGAAATCTATCGCGAGAAATCCGCGGCGTTCAAAGAGTTTCGGAAACGCGGTTCGGTCGAAAACTTCAAGCGGTTCGCTTCCCTTGAAAGCAAGTTCAAGAACTTGATCAAGGCGAAGAAAAGCGGTTACTGGCGTCGGTTCGTCGAGGGTTTGTCGCGCGAGACTTCGATGAGAACTCTTTGGAACGTCGGTAGAAGAATGCGTAACGCGTCATCGGTCAACGAGGATAGAGAAAGCTCTCCTCGATGGATCCTCAAGTTCGCAAAAAAAGTTTGTCCAGATTCCGTGCGCGTGGAGCGAATAATTCGTGATGTTTCCGTCGATAGGGACGACATGGATAGGCCGTTTTCAATGATTGAATTCTCACTTGCTCTTCTTTCATGTAACAATTCCGCTCCAGGAATGGATCGAATCAAGTTCAACTTGCTTAAAAACCTCCCCGACGTCGCTAAGAGGCGCTTGTTGAACTTGTTCAATCAGTTCCTGGATAACAACATCGTTCCGGATGACTGGAGACAAGTGAGGGTGATAGCTGTTCAGAAACCCGGGAAACCCGCGTCGGATCATAATTCGTACCGTCCAATCGCGATGTTGTCTTGTCTACGGAAGCTGTTGGAGAAGATGATTCTCTTTCGACTGGACAAATGGGTTGAATCGAATGGCATGTTGTCAGATACACAATTTGGTTTCCGCAGAGGCAAAGGGACGAACGACTGTCTTGCGTTGCTTTCTTCAGAAATTCAGCTTGCCTTTGCTCAAAAGCAGCAAATGGGCTCAGTGTTTTTGGATATTAAGGGGGCTTTTGATTCAGTTTGTGTCGATGTTCTTTCCGACAAACTACACGACAATGGCCTTTCACCAATTCTGAACAACTTTTTGTATAATTTGCTGTTTGAGAAGCAGATGAGTTTCGCTCATGGCGACTTGACAGTTTCACGAATTAGCTACATGGGCCTCCCCCAGGGTTCATGTCTAAGCCCCCTTCTTTACAACTTTTATGTTAGAGACATTGATGAATGTCTCATGGAAAACTGCACGTTAAGGCAGCTTGCGGATGACTGTGTTGTTTCTATAACGGGATCAATAGCAGTCGATCTGCAAGGACCACTACAGGATACTTTGGACAATTTGTCTACTTGGGCTCTCAAGCTGGGTATCGAGTTCTCTCCGGAGAAAACTGAGATGGTTGTCTTTTCTAAAAAACACAAACCGGCTAAGTTTCCGCTCGTTCTGATGGGTAAGACAATCACTCATAGCATGTCTTCACAATACCTCGGCGTCTGGTTCGATTCCAAATGCACCTGGGGGAAGCACAGAAATGCCAAAAACGAATCAACTTTATGCGAACTATTACCGGAACATGGTGGGGAGCACACCCGGAAGATCTGATCAGGCTGTACCAAACAACCATTCTATCGGTTTTAGAATACGGTAGCTTCTGTTTTCAATCCGCGGCGAAAACTCACTTGCTGAAGCTTCAACGGGTTCACTACCGTTGCCTTCGGATTGCTTTAGGTTGCATGAACTCGACTCACACAATGAGTTTAGAAGTACTTGCTGGTGTACAGCCTCTGACAGACCGCTTTGCGGAGTTGTCGTTCCGGTTCCTCATCTGATGCGAGGTTGTGAATCCGTTAGTCATAGAAAACTTCGAAAAGCTGCTCGAACAGAATCCCCAAACTCGTTTTATGAGTGTGTACTACTGGTACATGACGCTGGAGGTAAGCCCAAATCCGGTTAACACCAATCGTGACAACTTCTCAGACTTCGACAGCTCCTCTGTGGATTTTGATCTCTCTATGAAGGATGAGATCACCGGTATACCGGAATCTTTTCGTTCCATAGGTATTCCACAAATTTTTGCAAGTAAGTTCGGGCATGTTAGCGGGGCCAGACAGTTCTTCACAGATGGTTCCAAAACCGATGATTCGACTGGATTCGGTGTCTACAATGAATTTCATAGCGCCACCTTCATGCTTCAAAAGCCATGTTCGGTATACATTGCTGAGCTCGCGGCTATATACTACACCTTAGAGTACATTCGCACTCTTCCACCTGAGCACTACTTCATTTTTACCGACAGTCTAAGCTCTCTGGAGGCTGTTCGGTCAATGAAACCGAAGAAGCACTCAGCGTACTTCCTGAATGGAATACGCCAAGTCTTGAGTGCTTTGTCCAAACGCTCATACATCATCACCATAGCTTGGGTCCCTTCACATTGCTCAATCCCGGGCAATGAGAAAGCGGACTCTCTGGCTAAGGTGGGCGCTAGCGAAGGCGATATTTACGAGCGTCAAATCGCCTTCGACGAATTTTTTGCATTGGCCCGTCAGGAGACCTTGATCAGCTGGCAACACAAATGGAGAGATGGAGAGATGGGTAGATGGTTGCACTCCATCATTTTGTTGGGCTCTCAGAAAGCAATCTCTGTGTCTGTGGCGTGGCTTACCAGGATATCGAACATGTCGTGTGGGGATGCAATGAGTATCGTGAGGTCAGATCTGAGCTGCATGAAATTCTCCGGGTCCGAGGAAAACAACAGAAACCCGTTAGAGAAGTGTTGGCAGGACTTGATTTGGAATACATGAATCTGATTTACCAGTTTTTGAAACGTGTTGATGTCAGAGTTTGATGTAGTACGTTCCTTGTTTTCGTTGTCCGCCTTTTGGTTTTGTTGTTCGCCCCTGTCTGTCGTCACCCCCTTCCGTTTGTCCTCTTCTTGTCGTTTTCTACCGATAAAGTCCTTTCTTTTTGGTTCCGTTACAGATATGGACAATTTGTCCCATCAAAGTTTTAGCATAAGTTAGCAAATAATTTAGTTTTAAACCCATAAATCCCTCCTTCCCAATTTTTTCTTTTCTTCAATCCTTAACCTCGAAACAGCCGCGAGTACTTCGGCTTCCCAAACTAACATAGTTTTAAGGCAGTAATAAATTGTAAAATGTAAAATCATTGTAAAAACAAAAGATTTCGGCTCAGTTATGCCCATGTGGCGCCCGAGCCTTCCAAATAAACGAATAAGTAAAAAAAAAAACGTCGTATTAAGTATCAATATATTGTTGATAAACGTTATAAAATTCATTCAATTCGGTTCACTGGTTTCCGAGATATGACAGTTCAAAAATTAGTTTTGTTTTAATCGGTATTAACGAGATTTTTAGCCCTAGGCTAGTTCATCTCGGGACCCACGCTTTACTTCCCTTCCGAAGGAAGAACTCACATTTTGCGAGTTTGTCGGGAATGGGATTCGATCCCAGGTCCTCGGCGTGATAGTCAAGTGTTCTAACCATCACACCAGGTCCGCTCCACCAAAAATTAGTTGTCTAAATAATAGTGTTTTACCCAAACGGTTCCAACTTCGCGAAAAATTAATCAATCGAGCCCAAATTTGTACCAATGATGCACATATAATAGGTTGACAAACAGTCAAAATTTGAGATTTTTTTATGCACTCTATGAAAAGATACAGCATGTTGAATTTTTTTGTGGGAGAAAAAAAGTTGCCTATCCCAAACATTCTGGCCATCCCCTGTATCTACAGGGGATAGACAAAATGATCGGGACAAGCAAAGTTTCCACTTTCCACAAGCAAAGTTTTCACTGCACGAAGTTATAAGCATTTTAGAAAAAGTTAGGATTATGCGATTGCTAACTTTGAGCTGTTATATCTCCGGATTCAATGAACCGAATGCAATTAAATTTTGACCATTTATGACTTATATAATAAGCTCTGAAAAACGTTTGACTTAACTGCAAATAATTAACAAGGGAAAAAGTTATAGCGATTTAATTTATTTTATGATTTTTTAGTAAATTGGTCTATTTTTAATATGCATCCCATTACTTTTTCAATGAATTTCCGGCTATGTTGTTACTTTCTTTTAAAACATATTTATATACAAGGCAATTAGAGGGAATTTAAATAAACTATAATTAGCGTCTTGAATTTTGAAGCGATGTTGAAATTTAAGAAAAATAGGAGTTTTGTTAGAAAAGTAATCTAATCGTTAAAGTTTTCTGCCGTGTTGAGAATTTCAAGTTAAGTCAAAAGTTTTTCAAAGCTCATTATATAAGTCATAAATGGTCAAAATTTCATTGCATTCGGTTCATTGAATCCGGAGATATAACAGCTCAAAGTTGGCTATCGGATAATTCTACCTTTTTCTAGAATCTTTATACCTTCGTACAGAATAGCCCGATCTTTTCCAAATTTTGTTCACTGATACACAACTAGTTCAGCAACTTATAGTACAAATTTGAGAATATTTGATGCACTTTTCGAAAAGTTACAGCTATTTGATTTTTTTTTTAGGAAGGAACATTTTGCCTGTCCTGATCATTTTGTCTATCTCCTGTATATAAATATATATATATATATATATATATATATATATATATATATATATATATATATATATATATATATATATATATATATATATATATATATATATATATATATATATATATATATATATATATATATATATATATTATTAAAAATGGATTGGTGTTTGTATGTCACGAATAGGCTCGGCAACGGATCTACATATTTTTTTCATTGTTTCATTCGTACCCCTCCATCGTGTTCGAACGAAAAAATAATTGGGAAAATTAACCGGGAAGCATGCCGGTAACGCACCGAAAACGAAAAAGTTTGAAATTAAATTTTGCGAGTCATTTTTCTGTAGAGCTGCGTGTCAAAAAACACAGTGGGCAGGCAGAACGACGTTTGCCGAGACAGATAGTGTGAGATAAAACATCAAGTTACAATCTAGTTTCGAAAAACTTTGTTTAAATTTACGTGATGTCTAATGTTAAGAAGATGGACTGATATTAAATGGCAAAATCAAATTTCACAATGATACATATTGCCCTTTACTGTCATTTTACCAGATTTGCTGGTATGTCTGAAACATACTGGAAATCAAACTTGTAATTAGAAGGCACGAAATGTTGCTTATTTGCTAAGCCACAGAAGAGAATAAGTAAGTCTCGGCTTCATAAAAACCAATCGCTCTCAATTGTAGTTAGTGGGCACAAACGCGAGTGTGTTGTGGATTGGCATCTACGCCGAAAGAGAGATGGGTTTGTGAAAAAGGAGTGTTCACGGTGTGGCTTCTGAGTCATGTTGGCTTTCTATTCCGCAGAATCGTTACCTGTTCTGTGGCTAAGGCAGCATCCATTTATTACGTAACGCTAAAATCGACATTTTCGACCCCCCCTCCCTTCTCTGTAACATTTTTTGTATGAAAAACCTAATATTTTTGTATGGGCCGTATCGCTTGGCCGTACTCCCCCCTCTCCCTACAGCGTTACGTAATTTGTGGACGGCGCCTGAGTTGGTTGAAGCGCCGATCTAGCGAATACGGAGTCGTGGGTTCGAATCCTACCAGAACGCGATTTTTTTCATAAATTTCATCTCTCAATTTGTCAATAAGCAATATTTCGTGCCTTCTAATTACAAGTTTTCCAGTATAAATCAAATTGCCGTTGAAAATAAATCTTCCGTTTTGATGTTGATCACTGCTCGGATCCAGGTATCTATAATTGTCTTACCAAAGTTCCACGGGAAAGTTTTAAAGCAGATTCTAGAAAATAATGTTGAGAAATCTCAATTTTTTTTTTAAATTTCAGAATTCAAAAGAAAATTATTCGATGAATTAGTTTTACAGGAAACTAAATTCGAGTAGAGATATTGGGATTCCGGTTAAAATTACTGGTGAATCATATTAGGAAAATTTGGGTGAAATCTTAATTGTAATTTAAGGTAAATGTTTTTTTTACAAATTTATTATGCAATATTTCGTGAAGTACTTCTGATGTTTTAAATATTCCGATGTTCATTACAACAGATTTGTTTTCTAAATGTTATCGCATTTTCCAAAAATCAGTATTAAACCCAATTGAAATATTTCATTTGAAAAGTTTGATTACTTTCCAATGATAGTACTAACGATTTGGCAGGAAAACAAATCAAACATCATTTATATCATTACACAAAATCTCAAATGCCATTCCGAAACTTTAATAGAAAATCTACTCGATATTTTTGGCCATTTTTTCTTTGGTGATAGAAAATTGTTTTTTTTTTTAAATTTAGAATACAACAGTTAATTTTTCAATGAATTATTTTTTTATAAAACTAATTTCAAGTAAGGATGCACAACTTTTTTTCTAATTTTTGTGATTGAACATCAACGTTCAATTACACTGTGGCAATTTCTTAAAATATATTTTTATTACGTCTTCTTTCGATGTTTTTGTCAAACATTTTTCCAAAAGTTTCGTTACCAAATCTTTTTTTTTATTTATATAAGACATTCTCAAATAAGTGCTTCAAGTATTAAAATGAAATTCCGTAGTTTTTTTTTCAGACGAATTTTGTTTCTTAAAATTATAAAACTAATTCGGTATTTAGGATTTAGAACTGATTAAGTCATTTGAGTCATTGATGGGCATTCTTACAAACGATTTAAAAAAAATATATGTGAAGTTCTATTAACTTTATTTAGGAGGTTTTTGGAACCTGGAATGTTTCCGTAATTCACGATAAATATCTTTTTAGATTTCAAATTTTTACAGCAAATTAGCGGTAATAGCTCCTGCTCTTAAATGAACTGGCCTTACTGAATGGCTGTGAGTTTACGTCCTTGGCTATGTTGGTTGCTTTACTCTATAATTCATGTGATAATGTTTGCAAAATTTTTTCTACATTCTTATAACTTAAATGTGTTCCGCTGCAGGTTTGTGCACGAATACTTCCCACAATATTTTCCATCAGTTCTACCTACAATTTCTCTGAATGTTTCTTGAGGGAGTTACTCTGGGACTTCTCTAGGACTTTCTCCATAAAAAACCATGCGGGAAATTAATAAACCAATCAAAGCTTTGATTTTAGTAGTATTTTCTGTATCTCGTTCTCGTAGTAGGCTAAATGCTACTTAATTCGTGGAAATAGTCCTTGTACAAACTTTCCCCCAAAGTTTGTCATCAAACTATTTGTCCAGCAATTCTCAAATAAATTCAGAGTTTCGAGCGCATTTTTTCATAACTTTAATAGAATTTGGATAGGGTTCCTTTCGGAAACTCTTCAAGTATTCTCAGGCAACTTCAAGTTAGATTAACTGAAAATAATCCCTTCGATTAGTCAGACCTTCGTTTTTCGTTAATTTCCTGTTACAATTAAGGAAGATTCACCCCTCCCCCTTCTTAAAGAAGGATGTTAATTGTGTGGTACACTAGTTTACAAAATAAAACGAAAATCTTGAACTTCTTTTTGACGACTACAATTTTTGATGCATAATTACGTGCTGATTTCCAAACCGTGAATCAAAATATATTTTAAGTAGAGCAGTTTTTGAATTTCACCTGAATATCGACCTCTACGGTTTTAAAACGTCAGTAAAACCTGGTGTGTATCAGTGAACAACCCTCAGGTCTTCATCAACAGATGCCTGCGGTATTAGAATTCGGGCATGGTGGCCTCACAACTGGATCTGCACCGTCGATGTCTTCGACGGCGTGGTCTTACTTTCTCTTGAAGGGAAGAAGTTGATGTGGTTGATTTGCGTATATTGAGTTTGGTGTTAATAAAGTAAGTGTAAATTGGGATTCCAGTGTATTAAAAATTTGGGTTTTACCTAATAATTCCGGCAAATGGGCTTCAAGGAAATATCGCACAACCACTCAAAATATTGATACCAATGTTCAACAAAAGCTAAGTGAAGCCATCTCCAAAAGTAAAATTACGTACAACAACCTCCAAAACCTGCGCAGAGTGCCCCATTCACATTCCAAGCGAGCAACCACCAATCAACCGATCCACCTGTTCCTAATTGGTATTGGAACAATGGAACCCCCGCGAAACGAATTTGATTACGCAAAGTTTCGACAAAAACAGATACCTCTAATGCCATCCACAGACAGACAACAAACAACAGAAAGACTGACTCTCCTGTCTGGTGGCCATTTGTCTCCGCGTTCATCGTCTCGTAGTATCGTGGTCATCGTTGTCGTCGTCGTCGTCGTTGGTTAAATTTGCAAACAGGTAGGTACCCCTTAACAATACGTAAGCCGTTGAGGCTTCAATCGTCATCATCGTCGTCGTCGCCGATAGGCGCTTGTGTCGGCACACCGGCTGCGTTGCATTGATTGCGTCTTGATACCCGAAAAAGTATTCCATTTCAGCGTGATCTTTCCTAATAGCGAAACTCTTGAACAACGTCGACGACGAAACCTGCTGTTATGGTCCAACTAGCTGTACTGTGGCAAGTGATGAGCACTCTATAGCTCCAACGACGCTAACCATCCGCGATCCGATCCAATCCATCCATCCTAGTTAAGGCTTCGCCACGTTCCGCGGCCCGTTGTTATGGTTGCCGTTGCTGCTGCTATTGCTGCTAGTGGCCGTTGCATAATGAATGTCCGAAAAAGTCAATCACAACACAAACAACGAACGGGGCTCTTCACGCGCGCGCTGTCCAACCTAACCTAATCGAAACTCGTTCCTTGTGTAAAAGCGTATAGTATTATTTACCCCCCAAACTGGTTTGGATGATGATGTGATTCCGGCTGGCTGGCTGCCTGACCGATAGCAGTCAGTCGTCGCAAATCAATTTCTCACCAGCTGAAATTGAATTTCTCCCTGCAGTGCAGTCAGTTTGTGGTGGAAGGTGATTAAGTTTTAATTTATGTAAGGGATTAGGTGGTATTGAGTAATCTGATTATCTATGATAAATACTAAAAATTAAAGTTACTATCATCATCATTTTCAACACAGAGGACTCCATGAAAAAAATCCTGTGGAAATTCCTCATAGAAGTTCTTTGATGATTTTTATGAAGAAGCACTAGATTTCGAGGAGATTTCTCGAGGAATTCAAGATAAATTATTGGAGGAATGCTTGAAATTGTCATGGGTAGGGTAATTGATCCGATCATGGAGGAGTTAAGCACTGGGTTCATGCTTAAACCACAATTGTATCGCCCCAAGCAAACTTTTTACATGGATTGAGTTAAAAATAATAAAATCTATCCTTTATCTACGAGAAAATAACGAAATATTGCCACTTTGAGGTTGTTATGAGCATTTTATTCGTTTTTATCTGAAAGAACATTGTGTTCCTAATGTTGCGGTATTTGTTCCTAATGTTGCGGTATCCCATTGAAATCATATGGGATACCGCAACATTAGGAACACTACCGCAACAATAGGAAGACAGCAGCAAACACATTTAGGAAAATATTTTTTTTAATAGGTTTTTGGGCAAATCTTAAGCAAACAAATGGTGCAATCTCATAATTTAAGCACAATACATCAATTAAAAATATCTTTTGGTAACATTTCAGTCGATAAAGTGCTCAATTGCCATTACCGCAACATTAGGTACTACCACAACGATGGGAACAATTACCCTAATTGTTTCTGGTGGAGTCTCTGACCAGAAATGTTTTCTGGTTGAGTCTCTGAGGTGAACTCCTTGAGGAATGTTTGAAGGAAATTCTGGATAAATTCACTAAAATGGAGAAATCCACAGAGCTATACCTAAAGGATTTCCTGGACGAACTTTAGGAGAAATCACTGAACGAATCCCTGGTAAAATTTCTTGTAGAATCAATGAAAACCCCTGAAGAAATCCCTTGCAAAATTCTAGAAGCAATGCCTGGAGAAACTCCTGAATGAATTTCTTGTGGAATTCCATAAAGAGTTCATGGTTAAATTGCTGGAAGTAACCGTAGAGAAATGACGGGATGAAGAGCTATAGAAATTTTAAAGGCATTTTTTTTGCTGTATCTCGGGTGCACTGTCTGGAGGAATCTTTATATAAACAGATCAAATAAGAATTCCTAATGAACGTGCTCTGCTGGATACCAAATAGTTTACTGTGATCTGAATTGTGATATTCTTTTGCAGCAACATGTGTGTTACTTGGAGACTAAAATAGTTATTTATGTAACGAGTTGCAAAAAGTTGATTTTTTCAGCACGAGTCGTACATTTATCCAACGAGGCTTGCCGAGTTGGATAAATACGAAGAGTGCTGAAAAAATCAACTTTTTGCAACGAGTTCCATACAAAATTTTATGCAATGATTTTTTCATAATGCAACCCATTTGAGTTGCATAATGTTCATAATGCAACTCAAATGAGTTGCATTATGAACATTATACAACTATTTTTCATTATGCAACTCATTTCAGTTGCATAATGAACCAGTTCGGAAAAATTGGCCATTATGATACCAAAATAAGTTATAGAAAATATAAATTATGATACTGAATTGCATAAAATAATTTATGCATGCGACCTGACTACGGGCAGATCAAGTCATGAAAAGCCGTTATCGAAAAAAATGGTTAGCTTGTTTCATGCTAGGGTAAGTGTACCAATCATGGCTGTAGTACCCATTATTAGCCATAGTTGATTTTCACCCTTTAACGATGTAAATCAACAAGAACAATTTTGTGAACAACAGATCACGTTCACAAAAGATGGTCACACTCATTTATTTAAATTCCACATTTTGCTCAAATAGTGGTAAAAATAAATCATTTTCCTTATAATTTCGGCTTCCTTGCACCCTTTTTCGTCATAGTGTACCAGTTATGGCTAACCCCATAAGGAATGCACGCAAATAGTGCGAAAAGGAATAGAAGTTAAAAAATGTAACCATAACTGGTACAGGGTTCCTATCATTGGCACACGCTATAATAAATACTAAAAGTAGTTTCTGCTCGGTTTCTATATTTTTCGTGTAAAGTATGGAAACTAAGCTGTCTTTTAACTTATTGATGACATTCGTTGGTCTTCTCGTTATTTTTGTATAAATAGCTTTCCTTAGATAGTGCCATAATTGGTACACGCACCCTACTTTTTCTCATTTTTTGTAATTTGTTTTTGGTTTTAAATAACGGAGCAGTGTCTTCAAAACCGGTTCTCATACACATGTAGAGGAAGGATCAAGGCATCTCCTGATTTTTTTTTCCTAGGGCCTGTCCATAAACTACGTAGACTCCTAGGGGGGACGGGGGGGTCTGGCCAAAGTCTACGCTCCATACAAATTTCGAAAATTTTGTATGAACAAAAGTCTACGGAGGGGGAGGGGGGGGGAGTCTGAGATTGCCCAAAATGAGTCTACGTAGTTTATAGACACCGCCCTAGTGGAAAATGTTTTTCGTTTTTGCAAAAGCAAAATTTCGAAAGCAAGTGGTTTTTACAATTTGCTGAATATCAGGAAAATGTTCTTCAACATCCAGCAATTCGTACTGATAGGGCACAAGGTAGTGTTGGATTTCAGCAAAAAAAAAAAATGCTGAAAATTTAGCGTTTTGCTGATTTTTGTTTTGCTGAAAGTTCAAAATTTCATTCAATTCGGTTCACTGGTTTCCGAGATATGACAGTTCAAAAATGTGTTGTCTAAGAAATAGTATTTTTCGAGAACGGTTCTAGCTTCGTGAAAGATTTACCAATAGAGCTCAAACTCATACCAATGATGCACATATAATTGGTTGACAAACAGTCATAATTTGCGAATATGAAACTGCACTGTATGAAAGTTACAGCATGTTGAACTTTTCTGTGAAAGAATGAAAGTTGCCTATCCCAAACATTTTGGCCATTCTCTGTATAACAAGTGACCTGAAGTCAACGGGAGCTTTTGTATGCCAGGTTGACAGCGATATAGGCTGGTGAGCGATATATATATAATTTTCTTCTTTCTAAGATTCTTCTTTCTGAGATTCCTGCAGAAATTCGGTCATGAGTTCCTCCAGCCAGGAGTTCTTTCAGAGTTATCTTTTGAGTTTCCACCATGAGATCCTTCTGATAGGAATTTCTTCCGAGATTTCTTCCGAGGTTGCTCCAAAAGTTCCTTTTAGGACTCCTCCAAAATTTTCTTCAGTGATTCCTCCAAGAGCATCCAAACTGCTTCAGAATACCTTCTGGGGTTCCTCCAGGCGTCCTTTTTTGGATTCTTCCAGGAGTTCTTTATGTGATTTTCTAGGAGTTCTTTCTAGGATTTTGCAGGGGTATCGTCCTGGGATTCCTACTCGGTTTTCTTCTCAACCATTTATGGGATCTTCCAAAAGCTTCTTCTAAGATTCCTTTTACAAAATTATCTTTCTTTTCGGAATTCCTCCAGGAGTTCATTGAGAAGTTCCTTTTGGGGTTTCTCCATGAGCTCTTTCCAAGGGACGAGCAGGAATTCCTTCTGGGATTCCACCGGGAGTTATTTTAGGAAATCCTTCGGTAATTTCTACCTGAATTTATCATCCAGAGTTTCTTCTGGTAATAGTTTAAGATTTTTCAGGGAATCCTCCAGGAACTTCTTCCGAAATTTCTCCAGGAATCCCCTCCGTGATTCTTCCAGGAGTTCCTACCACAGTCCCTTCTGGGATTCCTCCAGGATGTTCAACTGAGATTACATCAAGAATTCCCTCCTGGGATCATCCAGGAATTTCTTCCAGATTCCTTCGGAAGTTAATTCCGAGATTGACTCTGGAATTCCTGTGCGCGTCCTTCAAAAATTCCTTCCAAGATTCTTTCTGGAATTTCTTCCGGGATTCCTACAGGAACTCCTACATTGATTTCTTCCAGAATTGCTCCAGAAACTCCTGCCGGAATTCCCCCAAAAGCTTCTTCCGGGATTCTTTCAGAAACTACTTCTGATATTCCCCTAGAAACTCCTTCAAAGGTTCCTTCTAGATTTCCTTCTACAGATCCCAGATGATTTCTCCCAGATGTTTTAAATTAAATTATTATATTTTCTGATGGAGTTTTAGAAGAAAATGCAGGATAAAACTCTGAATGAATTCCTGGAGGAACCCCAACAGGAGCTTCAAGAGGAATCTCAATAATAACTTCGAAAGATATCTAAGAAGGAGAAATTTTAGAGGCAACTTCTGGTAGAAAAGGAAGAAACTCGTTAAATTTTTTTTCTTCTTCTTCTTCTTCGACGTCCCCACTGAGACTTGGCCTGCCTCGCTTCAACTTAGTGTTCTTTGAGCACTACCACAGTTATTAATTGAAGGGCTTTCTTTGCCTGCCATTGCATGAATTTGTACATTGTGAGGTTAAGTACAATGATACACTATGGCCAGGGAGTCGAGAAAATTTTCCCGACCGGAATGGGAATCGAACCCGCCGTCTCCGGATTGGCGATCCATAGCCTTAACCACTAGGCTAACTGGAGACCCCTTGGAACTTGGTTAATCTCAAAAGAAAATCCAGGAGGAATCCCATCAGGAAATCCAGAAGGAAACCGTGGTGAAACTTCTGTTTCAGAAAATCCCGAAAAGGAACTCCTAGTTAATCTCAGAAGTAAGTTGCCCGATCAAGGTCCTTCTGAAGGAATCCCAGAAGAAACTCCTTGAAGAACTCCAGAGGGAACTTGTGAAGTTATCCTAAATGAACCACTCGAAGAATCTAATAAGGCTGTCCCAGAGGAATCTCAGAAGAAACTGCTGAAGGAATTCTGGAAGAAATTTCTGCAGAAATCACTGCCGCGTGCAGTGGCCTATTAACAACGGACTTCTGCACGAATTTATGCTGGCCTGCTTACTCTCACAGAAAATTTTGACGTTTCAGCCAGCGGTGACGTTTTTTTCTAAGGATTTCCAAGAACTCCTTTAGGTCAAGGGTGGTGGATATTCAAACATAGCTAGTAATCTTTTTAAGCACTCAAGGAAGCAATACTAACAAAGTTCATGTTCCATGTGGCCATGGAACCCCCATCTTGAGTCCCATGGAACTCCCGTCAGATCTACTGAAGTATCTAAAACCAACGCTTTGAAAGTCCTCCGAAACTCTTCTGAAATTTCTCTCGAAGCCTCCTGAAATTCTCTTAAACCCCCTTGTTGTGGTGATTTTCCTGTGAATCTGGCAACACTGAAGGAATATAAAGGTGGATGCGAATAGAGGAATCAATAGATCAGTTGAGACGAAAGTGTTGTCGGGAATGGTGGCAGAATACTAGAGTGTAAGTTAGCTGTCAAGTTGTCAACTGACCAAACTAAAGGCTGCTGTCAATACCAGTGTTTACCCATTCCGGATATGACCCGCCACAACACCCCTAAATTTCCAAGGGAACTTCTTTTTAACGTTGAACAATTCATTGTCATCAAACATTAGAAAGCGGTATTTCCGTACAAAGCATTTTTTTGTTATTTTAATGCATTCACTGTATTCACATGCGGAATGGAATTCAGTGAATACGTTTTCATAATACATTTCGTTTTACTGCAAAAAAACTGTTTGTTTGTTTATTTCCGGTAAAATAGTGTGTTGTAACTGGTAATTGAGCGACTGTGTTGTTTTTGTAAAATGGGGACGGATGTTCGAGCCTTAACCCCGACACTTCATCTTGAAACCCTCGGAATACTTGAAGCTCCCTGAAACCTCCTGAAACCCTCTGAAATGCCTTAAAACTCATCTGAAGCCCGCTATCCATTGAACTCTGTTGAAACCCCTTAAATCCCCTGAGACCCGAGGAAACCCATGGAAACATCTTGGAACCATTCCGAAATCTCCATGAAGCTAAACTTCCTGGGAACTCCCATGAAGCCCCTTTCCTCCTGAAATCCCTCAACCTTCTGAGATACTCAGAACCTTCTCTCTAACCTCAGGGAACCACTCTGAAAGTAGATGCCCCCAAAAATCCTCTGAAATCTACTGAAACCCACTAAAACGCCTTGAAAAGCACTAGATTCTCGGGTATAATTTGAACCTTCCTCCGAAATCCTCTGAAGCTCTCGTGAAGCTTCTTGAAACCTCCGAGAACGTTCGCTGAAGCCCCTTAAAATTCACTGAAACACCTTAAAACGGCTTGAAAATCGTCTGGAAAGTTTTCTGATGTCTGAAGCTCTCATAAAATCCGCCTGAACTTTCCTCAAAAAATACAAAAAATATGGAATTCATCGCTTTAGATTCGAACTTATCCCTCTAAAATTGGCTTTTCGGTCCGGAAAATTATGAGCGGGGTGATTCTATTACATCCGACGTTTCGGCCCTTGGTTTGGGCCTTCTTCAGGGAGGTTATAGGGGTACCGCTACTTGTATGTCGCCGGTTGCTTGGCGTAGCGTTGTCGGATTTGGCAGATTTAGTCTTGTGTTGGCTATTTGTGGGTAGATGGTGAGGGTGTAGTTATCTAAACTTGGATTTACCACTGCGCCGAACACTAACATGGCGTCTAGACTAAATCTGCCAAATCCGACAACGCTACGCCAAGCAACCGGCGACATACAAGTAGCGGTACCCCTATAACCTCCCTGAAGAAGGCCCAAACCAAGGGCCGAAACGTCGGATGTAATAGAATCACCCCGCTCATAATTTTCCGGACCGAAAAGCCAATTTTAGAGGGATAAATTCTGCCTATCAGTCGGTCGTTTCCACAATTAGATTCGAACTGATTATGTTGTGTATTACTCAAGCAAATCCTGTTTCTAACAACAGTTTTCAAATGGCAAAACTGACCCACGCATGTTTGCACACATGGATGTTACAACCATGTCCAATTCACAATTCCAAAAGAGCCTGCAAGCTGAAATCGTAAATTTTGCATCTGGCGTTCCCGCTCCACCTCCGCTGCTGCATTCAATCAATCACATCGTAATTAATGGACCATTTTCCAACTACGGCTAGCTATCTTCGAAATATCCTCCGATTCTTTTGCGATCCCCCGGCAAACAATGCACCCGTTGGACTACAGCAGTCGTCGTAGTTCTACTTTTAACAATCCAAGACATTTCGTCACGACGTCGGCGACGACGACGACGCTACGTCAACGACAACAACGAGTCTCTCAAACGTGAGACACGGTCAATAAATCTTCTCCGGGGCCATTTGTTCGTTTCGCGATTGACCAATGACCATGGATCGGATGGGGGGGAATGACCACCAACCGGTGCTCCCCATCCCAGACCACAGCAGAGGCGTTGTAGATCGATTCAGTGCAATGGCCATTGTTCGCCCGGCGACGACATCGGAAGATCTATTGCAACTCGCCGTACACTGACTGACTGACTGACTGGCTGGAGATTGTCCCCTCCGTTGACTAATGGGAGAGAATTTGCAAAAATGCCCGAAAACAGACACGACCGACGTCCGTCCACCGTTTGTACGCCTCCCAAGGCAGTGAGTGACTAATTCTAGGATCCGCTAGGTTGATTCGCGATCGCGATCGACATGATCGATATGGATGCCGGGCCGGCACTCTTAGCATTCAAATGCAACTGTGCTTTCAACCATTCAGCTGGTTGAAGGTAAGGTCCTTGAACTCAGCCCCAGCTGCGGCTGCTTGGCTGAGACTGACTGGCAGCCGATTTGCCGCGGGGAGTGAAATTAGCGAGGAAAAACTGATTCCGCCCGGCTAGTAATCAAATGCTGCGGCGAAAAAACCGCAAGAAACTTGTACAGCAAATCACCCCCAAATTGAAGAAAACGAACCGATTTCGGCTTCGTTAGCGTACTACACCGAAACGAAACGAATGGAAGTACACCTAATGAAGTGGATGTTTTTTGCTCCGAATCAATGCCATAAATGAAGATTTTTTTTTTGTATATAACAAAAAAATAATATGGAACAAGCTCACCCGTTTAGATCATTTATGCTCGTCGAAGAAAAAGTGTAGCAGATAAAGGATAAAAGACAAACGAAAATTTAGAAGAAGAAGATATGAGATGGAACTTAAGAGAGTTCGACTGATATGTGTGATCTAACTACTTTACCGGCGCTGCAGTCTTGGGGAATCAAAACGACTGTTTTAGATTAGTCCTGACGTTTCGACTCTGTTTCGAGTCTTTTTCAAAGGGACTAGTCAGAATTTCCCCTTTGAAGAAGACTCGAAACAGACCGGTAAAGTAGCTATGAGATGGAAGATACACGATAGATGCTTATGGTGCATATTGGTAATGATTAGGCTGTTATTTGCATTTGTGACAAATAACATTCTAGAAACTACTAATAGCCGTACTACTTGTTCCATAAATTAGGATGAGTTTAAATATTCTGAAACATTAAACAGTTAACAATTGTCCAATGTTGAATCAAATCAATACTTTCGTTCTTCTCCAATCATCAAAGAAGACAATATACGGTAGCATGTTTTTACATTTTTCGAAATCGGACCCCCTCCATCAATCAACACGGTTTGGAGGCGCGCATTGCTGGTGGTGCTGGCCGACGTCGTCGTCGTAGGCCAGGGGCGCTGTTCAATGTCTTTAAAATTTGACGACTGCAGGCAACACCAGTAGTAGTGTAGCGATCCATCATCGGGCGAGCACCACCAATCTCGGATGAAAAGATGAAAATGAAATCGCCAAAAATTGAACTTGAATTCTGAGGATTTCCACCCGTCTGCGACGACGACAAGCGAGATCGGATCGATGAATCAATGGATCGATTTTTCCTCTATTTATTTGGCAAAAGCATGGGGCGTTGGGTTTTTTTCTCTTGCGATGCAATAGGTAATTACACCTCACGGTAGGCGGGCGACCAAGCAGACAGTCAATATGGCATGACCGAACTTGATGCCGGTCTAGATTGCAGCACTACTGCCACGCAGCGGAGGACTAATTGAGAGTCAAGGTTTTTGCGAAATGTATTTCTAGGTACGCGGTTTGCGTGTTGTTAGTTTTTGGCGAAAACGTTGAAGCTATCGAAATGTTCTGTAAAAGTAGTTGATGGCATGCCAATTTACGTAAATTATTGATATGATTACTTTCGTATTTCGTATCGTAGCATTTTGTAGCGCTACAGAAGGATCATTAAGGGCATTGAAGGTATCAATTCGGGATATGTGCAAGAATCGTTGTCTTGGTATATTGTGAAGGTTACAAATATGAACAAGCCACAAAACTGGTTTAGACTCGTTAAACAAATATTATAAGGTGGAGCGGACCTGGTGTGGTGGTTAGAACACAAGACTATCACGCCGAGGACCTGGGATCGAATCCCACTCCCGACATACTCACAAAATGTGGGTTCTTCCTTCGGAAGGGAAATAAAACGTGGGTCCCGAGATGAACTAGTCTAGGGTTAAAAATCTCGTTAATACAGACAAAAAAAATATTATAAAAACAAATCAAATATATGTACCTTGATTGCAATTGCTTGAAAAATGCACGATGAAATTTGATATAAACGTGTAGCCATTAGGCCGTCCCAAAAAAAAATATCGATGTTCGAAAAGTCAAGGTGCTCAACCCTAACATAAAAGATATGCATATTAGAAACATTTTTGTAGAACATTTCGATTTGCTAAAAAATTGTTTAGGGGTTTCGCCAGGGCGATTTTTGAAAACTGACCCTTTTAAATAAAAATTCTCAAAAAAAATATTTGTTTTGTAATATTTTAAATATTTTGTTGTGAATGACGCATATGGATAGTAGTATAAGATAAAATTGTCATAGTTGAAAATAAAAAATAGTACCTGTATTTTTGGCAAATTTCGATAAAAGGGGCTCAAAAAATAAACTTCTTATCCCATGTCTTATCCGCACAAAACAATGTTCTGCCGTCAATACAAACACAATATTTCATAAACCTATACCCCTCTAGAATGCCTCCAGGTCCATAAATATATACAAAAATATTGAAAAAGTTCATAAGTTAAAAAAAATATTACAAAAAATGTGTTTCTGAGGATTTTTATGAAAATGGGTCATTTTTCAAAAATCGCCCTGGCGGAACCTCTAAACGATTTTTTAGAAAATCGAAATGTTTTACAAATATGCATATCTTTTCGAACATCGATTTTTTTTGGGACAGTCTAGTAATGGATTTTTTTTTACTTATTTGTTTATTTGGAAGGCTCGGGCGCCACATGGACGTAACTGAGCTGAAATCTTTTGTTTTTACAATGATTTTACATTTTACAATTTATTACTGCCTTAAAACTATGTTAGTTTGGGAAGCCGAAGTACTCGCGGCTGTTTCGAGGTTAAGGATTGATAAAAAAAAAGTAAAATAAAATTGGGAAGGAGGGATTTATGGGTTTAAAACTAAATTATTTGCTAACTTATACTAAAACATTGATGGGACAATTGTCCATATCTGTAATGGAACCAAAAAGAAAGGACTTTATCGGTAGACATCGACAAGAAGAGGACAAACGGAAGGGGGGTGACGACAGACAGGGGCGAACAACAAACCCAAAAGGCGGACAACGGAAACAAGGAACCTACTACATCAAACTCTGACATCAACACGTTTCAAAAACTGATAAATGAGGTTCATGTATTCCAAATCAAGTCCTGCCAACACTTTCTCGCGATAGATTTCTGTACACTCACTATCCCACCACGGATTGGGGGGTTTCCTGCGAACCGACGGACCTGGCACTGGTCGACGTTGTGCCTGAAGCGCGCTACTGATGATCAGCTCGGACAGAAACCGATACTCTTCCCGCGGTGGAAGAACTTCTACCGATTGCTCACCGTCGATAATTGCTTCCGCGTACTTCTCCCAGTCAATGCGCTTGGTGAGATCGTAGGCGATGTCACTACCATGGGGATCCTGGATAATCTTCCATGTACACTCCAGCGATAGTGAGCTCGAACAGATTGAGCGTCTAATCGACTGTTTCTAGGGCTGCCATCTTGAGCTGGAGGTGCCACTCGTGTAACTTCTCCGGTATTCAAAATTGTCATGTTGAAGTCGTCGCAGAGGTCATATATCAACGTTGAACGGCTGTCATCGTACAGTTCCCCCCAGCCTGTACCATGGGAGTTGAAATCTCCCATGAGCAGCCGAGGCTCGGGCATAACCGAGCAGATGTGGGCGAGATCCCTGCGAGATATCGCAGTTCTCAGTGGAAGATATATGGAGGCAACACTGAGGGTTTTACCTCGGATAGTCTCCTCACATGCGACGGCTTCAATGCCTGTCATCGGATGAAAATCGACTCTGTAAAATGGGTGCAGCTTCTTGATCCCTAGAAGCACCCCTCCGTACGAGTCGGACCGATCAAGACGAATAATGTTGAAATTGGAAAAAGGTAAGGTTACATCGGGTGTCAGCCATGTTTCGGATAACGCAAAAACATTGCATTGTAAATTGCCAAGTAAAAATTTAAAAAACGTCTAATTTCGGTACAATACTACGACACTTCCAGTGTAGCACAGAAATCTTATCTTCGACCTCGGTGGTTAAATTAGCCATCGAAAGATACGAATGTCGCGAGGAGGGGCATTTTAGAAGCCAACTGCTTCAAAAGCGGGATCACACAAGGAAGAAGCCCTTTAACAATGTTCTTCACTGAGTCGGAAGCATTGAAGAAGTTCAGAATGAAGTCTACTATGCCAGAAAGTGAAAACATCGGAACACCAAGGGGTTGCTCCTGGTTCTCCGAATGCTGCCTTTCTGGCTGAGAAGTCGAAAAACGTGGGACATCTGGGATTTTTGATGTTCCCGGGAGAGAAGGAAAGTCTCGTTCATCTTGGATTTTGAATCCAGGTGGTGAAAGTTTGGTGCTTTTCTCGACACTCTTAGAATTTGTTACGGTGGGTTGGGGGTCACTGCTAGGCAGATTCCGAGGTTTTTGGTGGGTCTCTGGAGCCTCATCCGTTTCCTCGTTTCACCCTTGAAAACAAAGGGAACCCCGTCCCCGACCTCAGAGTCAGAGCCCTGATCATCGAGAGACAAAGACGAGTAGATGTTGTGCGATTCAACGACCGGAGCACCTTTTCTCAGCATTTCGGCGTAGCTTCGCCTTGAACGCTGCTGCAACGATCGTTTTTGGTGTTGTTTTTGCTGTATGTACTTCGGGCAAACATTGAGATCATGTGGACGGTCGCTGCCACAATAAACACACTTGGGCGGCGTTTTACACGCACTGTCCACATGTCTCTCCCCGCATGTTGCACAGCGAGGTTCATTGCTGCAGTTCTGGGCGGTGTGGCCCAGCTGCTTGCAATTAATGCAATTCATTAACTTCGGTACATACAGCCTCACAGGTAGCCGAAGTTTGCCAATCGTCAGCAGATCTGGTAATGCAGATCCGGAGAAGGTCACACAAAATTCATCAGATGGTCTGTAAACCTTCTTCTCGCCCTCCTGGGAGACCGAATGCAGTTGCCGGCAATCCAGTATCTGGACAGGAAGTAGAGAAGGGTTCCGGAAACGACCACAGCCTTGCATGATCGTTTCGCAGGTCAAAGATCCTTCGACGACCTTCCTCAATCGCGCCGCTTGGAAGGTAAACGAAGTACTCAAGAGTAAACAACTCGCAGGCCACAATCTCATTAGCCTGTTTTCGGTCGCCTACTGTCACCCGAAGCTTAGCTGTACCGACCATGTCAATGGAGACAACGGAAGAATACCGCTTAGTCAGATCCTTGCTGATTTGAACGGTGTTCAAACGTTTGCCTTTGGTTCGGAAGAAAACAACATATGGCCCGCCAAAGTCGGGAGGGTAGGCCTTGAGGCGGGGGGGACGTCGAAACAGATTTACTGTTGCTGTCCATTGGAGAAGCAGCAGGGTGAAGGGAGACAAAAGGATTAGTATTTACATCGCCTTGTTGGCTCGAGCAATCCGATGCCAATAACGAAGCTTCGTTGATGCGGTACGACGTACCCCCGCCATCATCATCATCGCCCATTGTGGTAGCTAACTACCACCACGGGGCACTCAAAAACTAACACTATCACGGGGACGAGAAATAATCAAAAAACAAGAGACAAAATTAACGCTACAGGAAAAGTGAGAAAAAACTGCTTATGTACCAAATTAAATCTAATCAAAGAGTCAGTGGAGAGGGGGTAACAACGAGGGGTAACTTTATGTACTTATCTTTGTGCACTCTGTTTAGCCACAGGCTCGACGACGACAGGTCCAAGCGATCGGATCGCCCGCACTGGGAGGAGGCGAGCTGCTGCTGAGCGCCCGTCGTTGGTGTGCGGCGGCTGAACGCTCTCTGCTTTTCTCTCGGTGGGCTGCTGCTGTCGACGACGATGAGCTTGGGTACTCACTGGAAGAAGCCGATCACGGCCGCGCGAGAGGCGCGGTATGCGGAGGGTGCTGCACTGCTATGCTCGATAATCGGTCAATGCGCCACGTGATATAATGAAAACGTGAACTTTACTCAAACCACACGAACTTTTGCGGCAAAATTGTGGCCTAGCCAACCGCACGCATCCCACTAGGGATAATTACTTAATCACTCGGAAACACTAGCATGAAAATAGCCATCGAACTGGAAAGTATCAGGAGACAAACCGAACGAACGAAAAGTTGCGACTGTCTCGAACGAACGCTCGCCAAAGAGTGAGTAATGGAATGGTAACTCAATTTTTTTTATAACTCGCTTATTTAACAGGCCCAAACGCACGTAGGCTTATCGGGGCCAAAAACCAGTATTTGTTGAAAACAAAATTACAAATCAACTGGAATCACATTCAATTACTGATTCCTGAGAAGCACACATTCTAAAGATAAGAAACCCTTCTAAAAAAACTCGAAAATAAAAGAGCTTTTATATTGCTCAAAATCGGTAAGAATGATGTTTACCAAAAATAATTAGACCAGTTAGAATGAGTGTAATAGGTTTCGTACCTTTTAATTCCGCCCTAATTGCTTATACTTTGACAGATACGCGTATTTCGACTACCACTTGTAATCTTCCTCAGTGTCAGTTATCCACTCGACAGACACTGAAGGACACTCGACACTGAGGAAGATTACAAGTGGTAGTCGAAATACGCGTATCTGTCAAAGGATAAGCAATCAGGGCGGAACTAAAAGGTACGAAACTGATTACACTCATTCCAAGAGGGTATTCTGCTTAGAGGGTTCGAAAAAGTCGGTACAAGAATTAGACCAGTATTTTTTTGTTTCGCCATTAGGGTGGCCATTTTAAAAATTGGGTGGTTATGTGACATTATCGTGAACGACTCTTTAAACTATTTTTTTCGTTATAACATTTTATGGGGATTTTCTAGAATTTTCGAGTTTTTGTGTGATGAAATAACCTGCTCCTGCTTTTTTCCTATAGGAACAACACAACAAGTGGAACAGAGCCTGTAATAGATTTCCTGGATGAGTCTTTGGAGAAATTTTTGGAGTGATACTAGGACTCCTCCAGAAATTCTACATTCAATAATAGCCACTAGCGTAGGCAGCATTTATTTTTTCTCACTCATTGTTTTCTGATAAATAGGAGAAAAGCGGGATAAAAAAGGGGCAAGACCCCTCTTTTTATATTTCTCTTTCTCATGTTTGTTTAGGAGAGCGAGAAGCTGCCAATGCTAGTATTCACAGCTGAAGATCCTCCAAAATTTTCTGCTGTGATTTCTTCACGGATTTGTACGACAATTACTACAAAACTTATCCTAGAATTTTCGCAGTAATTCCTGTTGGAAGCCACCTTGAGAATAATTTTGGAATTCTCACTGGTATTACTCCAGGAATATTACTGGGATTTATTTTGAAATTTCTGGTAGAATCCAAGTTTTACTGAGATTACTCAGGCAATTCCTGCTGGATATCGTCCTGGAATTCTTGGAGGATTCCTAAGAACAATTACTGAAAATTTCACAGTTGAAAACGATTGAGAAACCCCAGCAATAATTTCTGGAGAAACTGTGAAAATACCTGCTAATACTGTTAGGGAAATTCCTAAAGGAATCCTTGTAGAATTCTAAGGAGAAATCGCAAGAGAAATTTCTACGGAAATCCTTATTGAAATCTATGGAGGAATTTTTGGAAGGATATTTTTGGAAGGATATATGCAGAAACCTTTGAAGCAATCTCAACAAGAACATTTAGAGGAAATCTATCAGTCATTTGTGGAGGAATTCCATGAGAACGTCTTCAAAGATTTCTCTTCGACTGTCACCAGGAATGCCTGATAAGTTTCTCTAGAGATTTTGGTGGGATTGCTGAAGAAATACCATCCATCAAGAATTCCTTCAGGGAATCCACTAGAAGGTCCTACAGAAATTCCTCCAGCCAGTTATTGGTCAATAGATTTCTCCAAGCATTTCGTCATCCCGCAATAGTTCCTTTAGTGATTTCTCTAGGTCTTAGCAGTGGCTTGATTTTCCCAATAGATGGGAGGAAAACGTAATAATTTAAGATATTCTGCTGAAAATAATTGAGAAATCTCAGCAAGAATTACCGAAGAAATTCTAGTAGGAGTTCCTGAAGGAATTCCAGCGGTAATCACTGGAATACAAAGAGCAATTCCTAGAGGAATCCTTAAAATATCTTTGAAGGATTTTTCTGGAAGAACTTCAAAAGATTCCCTTGAGAAATACCAAAAGGATTCCTAGGAGGAATTCCGAGAGAAATTGTTGGAGAAATCTTTTGAGAAATCCTCTGGCAATTCCTCCAGAAATTTCTGATGGGATTCTTCTAGAAATTCCTGGGATTGCTTCATAGATTTCTGCAAGGATTCCAGTGAATCTTAAAACGATGTTTTTAAGAATTTCTCTAGGAATTCCTCTCGAAATGCCTTCAGAAGTTCCTGCAGTGATTTGTCCTAGTACTCCTAGCACGATGTGTCCAAGGATTCTTGCTGGCAATTCTCAAGTATTTCCTGATGGTGTTTCTGCAGCTATTGCACTCAAGAATCCAGCAGGAGTTCCTGAAAGATTTCTAGTCGCCATTAAGTTATAATAAAAGTTCATTACTTTCGCAATAAATACGTTCTAGTCTAAGCTTATGAATTAACGAAAACAAACTAATTTTAACGACATTCATTGTTATTGTGCGTAAGATTTGGTCTTTTTTTACCATACAATTCTCAAAACATCAATGCAAATAATAATAACACCTAGAAATAAGCAATAAGTTAAATCACGAGTCTACTCGTGCATGATTTTTTTCTGCTGTAAACGGTGAGTCAAGAAAAAACTCAACCATGAGATTTAAGAATTTGAATTTTCACCTACACTGCTAATACTAGTATTCTTCATTATAAGATCCTCCCAGAGATCTTTGGGCATTCCTACAGGAGATTCTCGAGAATTCCTCCAGGAGTTAATCGGTAATTCCTTCAGGAGTTCCCCAGGAATACCTCCAGCAGTTCCTCGGGAATTCCTCTAGGTAATCCTCGGCACTTTCACCAGAAGATCCATGAAAAATCCTCCAGGACTTCATAGGTAATTTATCCAGGAGATCCTCGGGAATTCTTCCTGGAGTATCTCGTGAATTCTTCAAAGAGTTTCTCGGGAATTCCTCTAAATTCCTCTAGTTTGCCCAGAATTCCTTCAGGAGATTCACGGCGATTCCTCCAGGAGATCCTAGGGAATTCCTGCAAGAGATAATCGGGAATTACTCCAGGATTTCTTCGGAAATTCCTGCAGGAGTTTCTCGGGAATTCCTCCAGAAGTTCATCAGGAATTTCTCCAGAAAATCTACGAAATATCTTCCAGGACTTCATCGGGAATTCCTGCTGGTGATCCTCGGGAATACTTCCAAGAGTTTTGGGAATTCTGCTAGCTTAAGGAATGTAGAATTAGCTTAAGTTAAAATTAACGAATATAAGAAAAAAAAGCTCAGAAATTTCTCCAGGAGTTCCGCGTGCATTCTTTCAGGAATCACTCGGGAATTCCTCTAGTAGTTCCTCGAAAATTCCTCTAGTAGTTCCTCGAAAATTCCTCCAGGAATTCTTCGGGAATTCCTCCAGGAGATCCTCGGGAACTCCTCCAGGAGATCCTCGGGAACTCCTCCAGAAGATTATCGAAAAATCCTCCAGGAGTTTCTCAAGAATTCCTCCAGGAGATCCTTGGAGAACATTTAGGAAATTTGCAAGAATTCCTCCAGGAGTTTCTCGGCAGTTCCTCCAGGAGATCATATTTCTCCAAGAGATCCTCAGGAGTTCCTCCAGGAGTTTTTCGGGAATACCTCCATGAGTTCATTTGGAATTCTTCTAGTAGTTCATATGGAATCCCTTCAGGAATTCCCCAAAGAGTTTGTCGGAAATACCTCCAGGAGTTTCTCGGGAATACTTCCAGGAGTTACTCGGGAATTCCTCCTGGAATTAAGTGTTTCTCGGGAATCCCTATAACAATTGCCCAAGAACTCCTTGGGAGTTCCTCGAGATTTTTTTAGCATTTCTGGATTATTCAAAGGAGTATCCAGTCCAGGAACATCCAGATGAATTTCTGATAAACTCCTGAAAGATTTCCCGAGAATCTCCTGGAAGAATTCCCGAGAAAATACTAGAAGAAATTCCTAGGAACTCCTTCGGAAATTATCGAGGTACATATATCTAACAATCTTCTGGTGGAACTCCTGGAAGAATCTCCGATGATTTCATGTATGAATTTCCGGGAAACTCCTTGATGAATTAACGAGGAACTTTTGGAGGGTTTACCAAGGAATTCCAGGAAGAATTCCCAAGGAACTCCCAGAGGAATTTCCAAGGAACTTCTGGAGGAAATCCTGAGGATTTTCTGAAGAAATTTCAGGCAAACTCCTGGAGGAATTGCGAAGGAAACCCTAGAAGAATTCCCGAGGATCTCTAAAGGATTTCTCGAGAAACTCTTGGAGGAATTCCCGTGGAACTTCTGAAAGAATTCCTGTAGTCCAGGAGAAATTTCCAAGGAACTCCTGGAGAAGTTCTCATGGAACTTGTGGCGGAATTCCGAAGAATACATGGATTTTAATTTTAACTAAGGCGAAACTGGAAGCATTTTCTCATTTTTTCGGTTTTTGATTTTTTATTAAATAACGAAGCAATATTTTCAAAATCGGTTTTCGTACACATGTAGAGTATGCATCAAGGTATCTTCTGAATTTTTTTTTGAGGTGGAAAATGTTTTTCGTTTTTGCAGAAACCATTTTTTCGTGAAATATTGTTCAAAAATGATTTCTGCAAAAACGAAAAACATTTTCCAGTACAAAAAAAAATCAGAAGATACCTTGATCCATACTCTACATGTGCACGAAAACCGATTTTGAAAAGATTGCTTCGTTATTTAATAAAAAATCAAAAACCAAAAAGTGAGGAAATGCTTCCAGTTTCGCCTTAAGCTAGTTCTTCACACACCAAGGGAGAGGTTTTTACTTATTTCGGCAAAAGGCGGAGGTGCGCCTAGTGTTTGGAACATCGGTAATGAGGGAGCTCCCCTAAAATTGTTCTAAGATTTGAATTCAGTAACAAATTTTGAAAACGACGTATAATCAATGGTGTAGCCTGATTGGTAAGGTAAGGTAAGTAAGTACATACATCTGGTTACAGTCAGTGGTAAAGTGCTCGTATCTAGATAAGTTTTATATTCCACACTGATAGCAGCGTGAGAACTCTGCGGTAACAGCGACACCACTTGTGTTCCATTTCAAATAACCGGTACCCCGAGCAAAGGCGGATGACAAAATGATAACAAGTTCTGTTACCTGGTTATCATTCGTTTGATAATTGAATTTGTTATCATTTTGGTTGAATTAAGAGCCAACATAACAAAAATGATAACACGAATTTACTCCACGAATACCAAAATGATAAGAAGTTAAGTTATCATTGAGTTCAAGTTGATAACTAGTTGTGTTATACAATATTTTATTCCATATAACATTAAGTTATCGATATGAAAAAAGACAGCTGATTGATAACAGGATTAGTTATCATTTAGTTATCATTCAGAGCTATTTTATCGACCAAAATAGTAAAAACTTACTTTACCGACACAGTTAGCAGTTGAAAAAAGTTTTTATAAATTATAACCCCTGTTTTCAACTATTGCGCCCAGTGAGTCTCGAACCCTGATCGAGTGATTACCGGTCGCAGCCGATAACCCCTATACCAACGGGACTCAGTGAGAGGGAGAGTGCTTGAAGACTACGCTTTCGTACTGCAGTCGCATTGAAGGTGGAAAGCGGAATCTATTTCTAGATTTGAGCTCCATCACACCCTCAGTTTTGGGTAAGTTTTGAAATGTGCGTTTGGAGACTGATAACATATTTTGTTATCACTTAGTATGTTTATGTTACCAGGATAAACCAAAATTATTGATAACTGAATTTGTTATCATCTGATTTTCATCAATTGGAAAAGATGATAACAAAAATAGCAAAATGATAACACCGATAACACAGTTTATTATCAAAGTGATATCATTTTGTTATCCGCCTTTGCTCGGGATTCCTTACACAGCCTTGGAACTATACTTGAATGTCTGTTCTTCTTGATGTTTTCGAAGTTCCTGATTCTGCGCATTTGTCATTTTACTGCACAAAGTTTTCTCCTTTTTTAATTTGATTTTTTTTTTCTTTTTCAGGTGACACCTTTAGCCTATAAACGACTATCAATCGACATCAACGACAATGAACCCTGAAAGTTCGCGAGAATCTATGAATCTACTGTTGTGGTTGCGAAAGTTCAGCAAGAACGTTTTAGGAGCCACTGGACCAATCGGTTGATTCTATACCAAAGTGACCGATTTATCAACGACCAGTGATCAAAATGTAGAAAAGAAGAATGGAGTGATTTGCAATCATTACTGAATCGACATCCGAAAAAAAAAGGCAGAGGAAGAACGAAGAAGTGATATCTCGCCGCTGAGGCGTTTCAGTTATAATTAGTACGAGTGATCTAGTTCCACAGAAATCTGGGTTCGCAACCAGTGCTTGAGACCCTCACGAAAGAAGCATGGTGGGTCGCACACGGATGAGCATCATCCTGCTGGTGGTGCTCATCGCGTGCAAACTGGCCGATCCGGTGCGCTCGAACGGTGGAAGTGCCACTTCCGGTGATGATTCGGGTGGTGGAAGTGATCGAAGATCTTTTTCGTCGCATCAAACTGAAGTGCCAAATGCAGTGCGGGGTGGCCGTGGTGGAACGTCCACGAGTACGACGGCACCGGCACCACCACCGGTGACGACATCAACCCCAGCAGCACCAGCCGCGGTGAAAGGGAGCAGCAGCAGCACGACCACTCCGACGGCGTCGATTGCATCGCAGCTGGATGGCCGATCTTCGCCAGATGCCACCGTCGCCACCGACAATCTAAATGGTGAGTAGAGTACCCTGCAGTCTCCACACAGTGTGATGATGGAATTAAGAGCACTAATTAAGATTCGCGCGCTCGCAATTGTGTAAAACCGTCGTTTGAAGCAGTTGTCGAGGGTCGTGAAGTAGTTGAGGGTGGTTTCGTAACGATCAGCTGCTGGCCAGCCAGCGGTTGGTCTCTCTAGGTTTGCCGGACGATTGGCACTGTAGTAGAAGAGTGGTGATGGTCCACTCGTGCTTAAGAATGATGCACTCGTGCCGCGTTGGTTGTTGTGGAAGAGCATTGGCTATAGTGGGACCAGCTAGCATAGGTATTCAAATTGAGTCGCGATGAGATCGCGTTGACTAAAATCATCGTCGCTTTTGTCGTGTCCCAAATTGGGTCAATGTGTTGCGACTCTTCGGTTGATCAGCAGCTGCCACCGCCACTACCGTGGATTCTGTGTTTTGGCTGAAGGAGGCTTATGTTGAGGACAAGTACTAGCCGGCTGCTGCTGAGTGAAGTGCGCGGGTGAAGATGGTTTTCGATTCTGCGTCGATGATGACCGGTTAGCGTTTTGTCGTGATTTCGATATCGAAATCATCGAGAGCTTCACATTGCAGATTCGACCTACATGATCAAGTAGTGTTTTAAGTAGACTTTCGCAAAACGTTCTTTCACATTAAAATAGTCTAACCCTCTTCAGCAACTCAAACACCAATCGCTCGTTCAGTCGTTCCACTTAGCTGGGAGTAGGTATCGACACTCTGGCGCACTCCCGAAACACAAATATTTATTGCACCGTAAATGCCTTTCACTTTGCCTGATTTTCACTTTAATTTTCCATGTTCACGTTCGCACATTGCGCATTGCGTGGTGGAGCAAAACTTCAATTCTCCGCCAAATCTGTTCGAGTTGCTTTTTCATGCGATGCTCCGTGGTGGTGTGGTGCTGCAACCGCAGCGCACCAAGCAATATGCATATCGTCTTGATTTGATCGACACTGCTGCTGCTGCTGTTGTCGGAAGATTTTTTCCAATGGAAATGACTGCCGGAATTATCGCTCCGGAGCGATCTCCGCAGGGGGCTTTCTTTCGCGGTCGGTGGTGACGATTTTGATTGGAAAGTTTTCGTTATGTTCGAATGCATAGTGGTAGAGCGACGACGTACGACTGTATGTTTGAATTCCAGCCGACAACGACGGTTTCACACGACGTTTTCGAATGACTGTGTTGTCGTTTAACCCTTGGCTCTGCGCTAAGTGGTGGTCTCAGTAATGGCACCGAATGAAAAGTTGGAGGTTTTAATTACCGCTATACTTGTTTGGGTTTTCGGGTGATATACCTGAAACACCGGGGTTAGGAGTTTAAAGGCTCATATTCGTTTTCGAATGGAGTGCTTAAAAGCATATGAACCCTTAAAGTCAAGTTAGTAACGGTTCAACTCTCCTCCCTATAAAAAGATTTTTGAGAAGCATTCAATGTACACTTTTTGCACTACTTATGATACAAAGTGCTTTTGAGGTATGGAATATTAGTTCTCATCTAACTACCTGGGTGTGAAGTTTCAAGCAAATTCTTTTTGTAGCAATTCAGTAGACTCCCAATAATTTGGAGTCCCTATGGAATTTTATAGAAACCATTTTCCTCCTTGTTTTTGAGGTAATTAAGCCCCTGCATCCAATAAGCTGAAAAACTTAGGAACTTATATAAGTTTTGTCTTTGGTTTAAATTCCTAGATGATTATTGCAAGAATATTTAGTACATTTTTTGTGAAGCACACTGAGCAATTTATTTAAAAATCCAGAGGAAGAATGTTTGGTTGTATAAAGGAAAGATTTTTTGAATCTCCCAAGCATGATTAACCCAAGAGCGGTCGCGTCGTGTACTGAGTACATGCACCATGAAAAATGCTTTTCATTGAAACTTTTTAGTATTTTTATATTTTTGATCAAATTTTGACACTAAAGCACATATGCTTGTAATTCAGAGATTTGCTAGGGGTTGTTAGCATGGGTCACCTGGTTCTGGACATAATTCGGAATCATAATGGGCCATTGCTAGTGACCTTTTGGAAGAAATAAATTTTCGATATGATAACAGGTTAGTTTATTTTTTTTATTTTTTTTTATGATCGTATCTCATACATCGACACTTAAACTAGATGTTCTGTGTATGATTTTACAGTATCATCATAATTTGGTAAAATAATGATGATAGTGTATAATCATACACAGAACACCTAGTTTAAGTGTCGATGAATGTAATAATTGAATAAGAGACCAATAAGGATAATTAAACAAAAAAAAATGATCTGCTATTATATCGAAAATTCATTTCTTCCAAAATTGCCACTACCAATGACCCATTATGATTCTGAACTAATTCCAGAGCCAGGTGACCATGCTAACAACACCTAGCAAATCCCTGAATTTCAAGGAAGCATGCTTTATGTGTCAAAATTTGGTCAAAAATATAAAAATTCTAAGATGTTTCAACGAAAAGAAGACATTTTTGTACTTTCGTTAGGAGCATTGATAATGAAAGGGCTAACTTCTCCAGTCTTTTTTTTTTCTATAGTCCAGGATACTAAGCTTTAAAAGTGTTTGTTAATGATGCTTCGCAAAATCACAAAAATTCTTTAAAAAAACAAAAAAAGTCTTTCTAATTTGTGGTATAAACATTCTTCCTCTGGATTTTTGAAGAAATTGCCCAGTATGCTTCACAAGAATTGTACCAAACATTCTTGCTAAAATCATCAAATAACAAAAATAACAGGTCAGTTCTTAGGCCTAAATGCACTAGAATTATAGAAGAAAAAAAAGCCTGAAAGTCAATTCTAGTCACTACATGGCTTGGAATCAGTTTTACGGATGTTCTGGAGAACCGATTCCGAGGTCAATTTTAAAATGTGGGCTTCGTGGCCGAGCGGTTAGCGGCGTCAGTCGCTAAATAAAGCAAAAAAACGAATTGTTCTAGCGTCACCCTATGAAAACTATGGGAAAATGCTCCAAATGTATGTATGTATGTAGGTAGCCACCATCCTAGCTTGAGTCTTGCTCTGCATGCAGTTCCACTTAACAGTAAAGATTAATTTCATTACCACTCTGAATTCAACATACCGCTGTATGAAGGGCCAAAAGGGGGTGTGGCGGACCCGTAAGTAGAGACACTTACGCGAAATCCGCGGGTTTAAGAGAATCTCCTTCCAACAGAATGATCCAACAGGGTGAATAATGAAATTTACATTACTTGTCAAGCTTTCTACGGGATGGTTTGTTATAAGAAGGGCGCGTCAAATCCATTGCAACTGTTGGGATAGAAGAACCCATCTACAAGGATGTTACAACTATGGGAAAATGCTCCAAATGTGGTCAAAACAGTATAAACGCTTTATCTTTTTTGTTTCAAAGTTGTCTAAGAACCATTTTTAGAGCTTAAAAAAAAAACGCACATTTTCGTGCGCTGAGAATGTTGCTACGTCATCCCGTTCAAAAGATATTGATGATTTTCTAGAAAAAATAGGCACTTTTCAAGTATTTTTCACATGAGATACAAAAATAACACCCCTCTAGTTTTTTTTATATGTTTTATAACAACATTTCTTCTTTTGAATGCGGGCAAAAGATATTTTTATGTTTACCCCAATCCGTCATAACACCTATTTAAAAAACTGTGATTTTTTAAGCAAAACGCCTGTAACTATTGAACCAAAAGAGATAACGACCATCTCAGCGCACGAAACGACGCGTCTTCAAATGCTCTACAAGTATTTCTTGGGTGACTTTGATGAAAAATCGAAACTGAAAAAGTTAACGCCAGAAAACCGGTTTTTCTTGAACCTCCCTAAGCTGAGTATAGAATTAGCATTTAAGTTAAAATACACATTTATAAAAACTAAAAAAAAACTCCCTAAGCTAATTCAGGAAAATACCTCTAGATCGGTCAATTTCAAAGCTACATAAAAAGTGTCTTCAGCAAACTTGCTCAAAATTGATAGATCTACAACTTTCCCGAAGAATGTATACAGTTATTCTTGCAAATAAAAAGTTTGGTTCCCAATTTCTTTGAAAATATGGACCACCCTAATTTTCATGTATATTGAAAAGATGGCCTTATGTTTAGGAACAACTTTGTAGAAGACCATATTAATCTAGAAAATCATTTGAAGGCGCTGTATGCATCTTTCCTCGTATATCTGTTTGGTGGTGGACCATTGTGCAGTGGCAAATATCTTACCATCTACTTTTATTTTTATTTTTTTTATAACAATTTCTTTTGAACTTTTTTTTGGTTCGCACAAAATTGGGATTACTAACAACGCCTGGTATTTTTTTTTGGTACTAAACAAAGCTTTGACACCAATTTGGGAGCCATTTGTAGTCTCAAAAATGGCTAAATTTTACCGCGTGAAGAAAATTAGATCAAACTTATTGTTAAATTATAGATTTAGTAAATATTTTAACATATGATCAAACAATGGGTTGGCATGAGCTGAACTAAACTACACAGTTTATATTATGGGTTAAACCCTAATCCGCTCGAAAATCTTTTTTTTCCCTTTTTTTCTTTTTTTCTTTTTTGTCGAAGTCAAAAGAAGAAAGGTACCCTAAACGGACAGTGGCAAGAATATTGCCACCAGCGCTGGTAGCCTAAATGGGTAGTGGCAACTATATTGCCATCTCAAAAGCGCGTTTTTGGGGTCAACAGGCAGTGGCAACTATATTTCCACCTAGATTTTTAGGAGTTTTTATTTAAGTATGCGCTGACAACTCTTCTTGTTTTCTCGGCCTTAAGGCACATAACATAAGTGGAACTCTGGCTCAGAAAGTTGATGCCTTTTCGATTCCGTACGCTGGTATACAGGGCATCGAAATGTTAAATGCGTTATAACATTATTGCCATATCATTTTTCAGCACGTATATTATTTTTTGCAATTTCTCATCGTAATAGGCTGTTTTACCTCACGCAAGTCTGACAGGAAAAGGCATACTTTCCCACACCAAATGGCCGGGGTTCTGCTAAACCGAACTAAGCGCCAAAAAGTTTATTCCGAGATAATTAAGCTTCAACCACTCAGAAATAAACAACAGCTAAGATTATTTGAAACTTTTTCGCACACATGTAACTTACAAGCCTTTATTAACCATCAGAGATGAAGAAAACATGTAAATTATTTAAAATCATTGATATAATACCATTTAATTTCTCAATACTTTGCACTCAGTTCACTCTGGCTGAACAAAAACATTGGAATATGGTTTATAGTTCAGTGTGGCTGACTGTGTTTCTTTGTTTCAGAGAAAACCAGTCGGAATGTGATAAAAAAATCTCGATTTTTCAGTGTCTATGAAGTTGAAATCGATATCACTCACAATACTTTACATGAATCAGAGAGGACGCGTAGTATGGTAGCACAAAGGTCTCAAAATAGTGTGAAATGTAAACGGCGGAAGCCCTCCCAGCTCAGCCCTTCCCATCTATGTTTTTTTATAGGCGGTGCATGTGCAGGCACAGAACAAGAGTGATTATGTCAAATGATGTCCTTGCATGTCCTGAGGTCCTGAGATGTGAAAATGGAGCAATTTGTGTACTTCAAATTTATACTGGTCGAAGAAAACCATGAAAATGATCTGCCAAAGTGAACTAAGACAAAAAAAATTTCGAAAATATTAAAGAGATTCGAACTTGGGTCCTTTAAGTGATAACCAAGCACGTTACCTCTAGGTCATTTTACTTAGCTGAAGGTCAGTTGTTAAGTCTGAATCAAGTTCTAAACATTCTTCTCTAGCATGGTTTTCGTGAAAACGCCATTTTTCGATCAGCCAAAGCGAACCAAGTGTTTGATTTTTTTCAAGCTTTATTAATCTTATTAGCCTTGTTGTTCAATGACGGCTCCTGGGTTAAATAATCAGTATGAGGTGTATCAACATAACGCATGTATTCAAAGCCAGTTCATCTTTGTATTGTTGAGAATAAATTGATTTTTAAATGCAGTGGATTTGGTTCGGTCTAGCTGACTGTGATTTGGAAAAATGGCGATCAACGCCATCGAAATCCAAATCGATCCTCCAACACCCGTATTTTTGATTACGTGTTAAATTCTCTCACAGATTGTTACTATGAGTCGGTTAGAAGTTAGAAATCTGACAGCGATGAGGAAAACTTGAAATGTTCATCATTTGGACTAAAACTAAAATATTTCGCTGATTCTATGGAATGGTTTACAGTTCACTCTGGTTGGATGCAATTTTATTTTTTGTATGTTCTGCCAAACAGAAATTTTGAATTTACTCCACGAAGAGCTGTCAGAATTACTGGATTTTTACACGAAAAGAAGATCATCATATTCTTCATCTAATGGTTAAGAAAACTCAATTTTTCAAAAAATGGTCTTTGGTTCGGTTTAGCAGAACCCCGACCAAATTATCAGTGCTGTAATGGTTCATTACAGCACTGATTTGCGTTGCGTAATGAACCATTACAGCACTGTTTTCAGTTTTGATCAACTTCTTGATGCTTTCTGGATGCAGGTTTGAAAAATTGTGACAACTGCACAGTATAACCTGCTATGATCAGACTTTCTTAAAGATGGCTTTGAACATCAGTGTGCAGTTTGATATAAAAGTTTTGTTAAAAACTATCCTCAAGTGGTAATTTATGAAATTGCAAAAAACGTTGTACGCATCTCGGTGCAGAACTCGATTTTTACAGCACTCGTCGTACTTATCCAACTCGGCAAGCCTCGTTGGATAAGTGTACAACTCGTGCTGTAAAAATCTTCATTCTGCACCTTGTTGCGTAAACTACTATTTCAGTGCTGTGCAGGAAAACAAAGACTAAAAGATCTAGACTGGCAGCACGTGAAGATTTAAAATAGGACATAAATTGTGATGAAACTTTGCAATCTCAATGAATAATTGGATTTTCAGCAGCTAGTTTTGTGCATGTCTCAGATGCCAATCTTCGTTCCTGTACTCTTTGCCAAAACTGGAATACTGTTTTTTGTTTACCAAAATGAATGACAGTTCGACGCCTTTCATAATAGATACAGGGGGTGGCCAAAATGTTTGGGATAGGCAACTTTTTTTTATCCCACCAAAAACTTCAACATGCTATAACTTTTCATAGAGTGCATCAAACAATCTAAAATTTTGACTGTTTGTCAACCTGTTATATGTGCATCATTGGTACAAATTTGGGCTCGATTGAATAATTTTTCGCAAAGTTAGAACCGTTCGGGTAAAACAGACAACTCATTTTTGAGCTGTCATATCTCGGAAACCAGTGAACCGAATTGAATGATTTTTTTTAACGATTATCAACAATATATTGATACTTAATACAACGTTATAAAATGTAATATTTTCTCAAAGCGAATTGAGTCATACCGGGTTGAATTTTTTACCCATATAGAGGAAAATAAGTCAAATTTACAATACCACACAAAAAACACTAAATGTGTTCTTCATTTAATCTAAATAGGCTCCAATATATCTAATTAAAGGTAACTTGAGAACAGATATGGAAAATCTTTGAACATCAACACTAAAATTTATTGACATATTGACTTAAATAAATTACATTTTTTCGAGAAAAATCCAAAAAGTGTCAATCCATGATAACTTTTTTCAACGTTCAAAAAGTATTTATGTTTAAATAGTTTGTGAAGCATTTGTATATTGTTAGTGTACATTCAAAATTTCATTCAATTCGGTTCGCTGGTTTCCGAGATATGCCAGCTCAAAAATCAGTTGTATCAAAAATAGTGTTTTACCCGAACGGTTCTAACTTTGCGAAAGATTAATCAATCGAGCCCAAATTTGTACCAATGACGCACATATAACAGGTTGACAAACAGTCAAAATTTGAGATTTTTTGATGCACTCTATGAATAGTTATAGCATGTGAGAGAAAAAAAGTTGCCTATCCCGAACATTTTGGCCATCCCCTGTATATCAGTTTCGCCTGCTGGAAAAAGGATACAACTTTTTCCTTCGACCTGACCATGGAGTTCCACTTATGTTATGTACTTAAGGGTTAAAATAAAAAAAAATCTTAATAAAAATATTGTTCGCCGCAAAAGCCCCTCGTACGGAACACCCTGTAGCGAGTCAACGTGAGCCACTACTAATACAAACATTACTTACAGCTTGAGCTGAACTTACTCGAAACAACGAGTTTCTGCTTCGAGCCCTCCGAAATATCTCTTCGCAACAAATATAGAAGCCTTTAACTTCAATTTTTGCAATGTTCTGAATTGAAATATATTTTTATGTTTAAAATGTGTAAACAAATAAGTTTCCTAAGGCTTTTCCGAAGGAATTCAAAAAAAAAAAAGATTCTGAAAAATATCTTAAAGGAATAGCCCGATTGCCTCCCAAAGGAATTTCAGGTGGAAGTGCCTAGCAATTAGTGAAGAAATTCCTAAAAGAGTTGACGTTGGAAATTCCAAAGACATTACTGGAGTATTTCATAATAAATTTGTCGACGGAATAGCAGAAAGTATTTTCCATGATAATTACGAACGAAAACGAAAAGACCTATATAGTGCCTATAAAAGTCCCATAAATAAATTAATTCTTGAAATGATATCCGAAGAGATTCATAAAAAAATGAATTCTCTTACGAAAGGCAGAAGGATTTTCCGAAAGAAGTGCTGAATCAAATACCAAAAGAATTTTCAAAGCAGTTTAGTTAGAAATTTCCGAAAATTTTTGAAAGGATTTGTCAGGAAAATTTGCCCAGGAATAGGGTATTGTGCCACTTGGGCGGTGGCTTCTATATTCGTCTGTTTTCCACTATAACTCTGTCAATTTAGAACCAATTGATTTGAAATGTTGTACACGGGTAGATACTATACCTATCTCACCGCATTCCAAAAATTGTGTCAATTGGTTCAAATTTGACTGAGTTATAGCGGAAAACAGACGAAAATAGAAGCCACCGCCCAAGTGGCGCGATTCCCTATTCAAAAAGATTTTAAAAATATTTCAAGACTTTCGTTCATCGCAGCAAGTCTGCTGAAACCTTTAAAACGGTCCTGAAATGAGATAGACCTCGCAAAAATCAAACTAGTAGTTCATTACAACACCAACGCTACGTATTGAATGAATTTTGAGCTTAATTGTTTTCTGGAAGAAAGCATCCATGCTTCATTACCACTTTGCAAAAAGCTATATCACGAGATATACGACTCTGAAACCAAACTGGTAGCTAATTACAACATTAGGTCCACGTGTAGTTCTAGATGAAAGCGGTTATCTCTCTGAGCAACTTTATCGAAAACAGTATCCTTCTAAATGGTCCAGAACGCAAGATATACGACGCTTAGATCACACTAGAAGCTCCTGAAAGCACTAGCTAAGTAAATGCTCGTAGGACATTTATTCAGTTTCGTAGAGGGACCATTTTCAAATATTTAACAAGCTATTGCTCCGAAATTTTTCAAGGGATTATTCTGAAAAACCGTGCATTGATTGCTTAAGTGATTCCTTCAAAAAATTATCGATGGATTTATTTAGGAAACCATCAATTGATATTTGCAGAAATTATTCCGGTGATTTCTTAAAAAAAATCTTTCAGAGATTTTTTTTCAGAAATTCTGCCAGAAACACCTTTGGAAATTTCTCTGAGAAATGTTTCAGGATTTTTTTCCAGGGATTTCTTTAGAAAGCTCATAGCTTCCTTTGGAAATCTCTTTCGAAGTTTTTGAAAAATTACCCCGGGAATATTTTTTAGAACTCTTGGATTCCTTCCGAAATTGCCCCATGATTCTTTTAGAAAATTCTCAAGAAATTCTGTTTGCGTTTGCATAGCAAAAATTTGCTTCAGAATTTTCTCTAGGGAGTCTTCCAGAAATGTCTACAATAATATTTCTTGAAAAGCTTCTATGGGTTTCTTCAGAAATTTCTGCCTAGATTTTGTCAGAAATCCATACGATAACAATTTCTGGAAATCATCCACCGTTGCCTTAAGAAATGCATTAATCGATTCTTTCAGAAAGCAAAAGTTCAATAGATTTCTTCAAGAACACAGACTGCTTCAAAACTTCTTCCAAAGTTTTCTTAAAAAATCTTCCATGAATTCTTTTAGAAATTTTCTTGGGGACTCTTACTGATATTCTTTTTACGAGATTCCTCCAACGATTGCTTTAGGAAATCTTCGATGTACGTGAGTGTGTAGTGGATTGGTATCTAAGCCAAAAGAGAGGTGGATTTGTGAAAAATGAAATGTTCATGGTTGGACTTGGAGTCAGTTTGTTTGTCGTTACCTGTTCTGTGGCTTAGTTAGTTAAAGCGCCGGTCTAGCGAATATGGAGTTGTTGGTTTGAATCTCATCAGAACGTGTTTTTTTTTCGCAAATTCATCTCTCAATTTGTCAATTAGCAACATTCTGTGCCTTTCAATTATATTTTTTCCAGTGTGTTTCAAACATACCAGCAAATCTTGTAAATGTTAGTAAAGGGCTATATAGATATATCATATATATAGAGCTATATAGAACTTCTCCAGGAATTTCTCTAATATTAATTGATTACCTTTTGTAGGAATTCCAGCAAAGGTTTGCCGAGGATTCCAGGAAGTTCTGAAAATATTGCTACAGAGATTCGTTCAAAAATTTTTATTTCTAGATATTCAATCAAGAATGCTTCCTATGATTTCTTCAGACATTTCTTCAGGAATTCTTTCAAAAATTCCAGCTTGGACTCCTTCCGAAATTCCTTCGGTGTTCCCTTCAAAAATATCTCCAGAAACTATTTGATAATTTCTACGGGGAGATTCCATCTGGGGATTTCTTCGGGAATTTAAGCAAGCGATTTGTTTAAAACTTCCTTCATGGAGTTTCTCAAAAAAACCCTTTAAACATTTCTCAATAACATCTTTAGAGATTGCTGCGGAAGTTCGTCCAAAGGTTTCTACAAGAACTGGTTGAGATTTTTTTTTCCAAGGATTTCTGGAAAAATTCCTTCAAGGATTTTTTTTTAGAAATTGCTGTTGCGGCTCCGTCTGATATATCTCAAGATTCTTTCAGAGATTCCTGCTGAAGTCGTTTCAGATATTCCTCCTGGGATTTTTTTTCAGAAGTTTTTTCTAGAAGTTACACACAAAAAAAAACTACTGGAAACATTTTTCTTCCTGAAGGAATTTCTGAACTAATCGCAGGAGTATTGCCTGAAAGAGATTCATAGAAAAAATTCTTGCTAATTTGCTGGATAGTTTGCTGGATTAATAAGTAATTTTTGGAAGGTATTTCTCTAGGAATTTTTGAACAAATGCCTGGTAGAATACTTTAAGAAATTCACCTTCTTAATTCGCAGAAAAAATCATGAGAAACTAAATAAAAAGAAAATCGGGTTAAGTACGGTTCCTTTGAATTCCACTAAGAATTTGCATCCTTTGACAGATACGTATTTCGACCTCAACTGTAAGGTCGTCTTCAGTGTCTTGTCGAGTCAAGTACAAGACACTGAAGACGACCTTACAGTTGAGGTCGAAATACGTATCTGTCAAAGGATGCAAATTCTTAGTGGAATTCAAAGGAACCGTACTTAACCCGATTTTCTTTTTATTTACAGATATTCCCCTAACAAGCCCAGGTTAATCATCATCACCATGAGAAACTCCTGAAAAAGTTCTGAAAGAAATTCCTACGGAAAATATGCTTAATGAATTTGAGGAGGGATTCCCAAATAAATCCGTAAAGTAAATTCAGAAAGAATCTTTTTAAATTATCTGCAGAAATTGCTGGAGATCCTGGAGATACATAGAGAGGAATTCTTAGATGAATTTCTTATACACTTTCTGAAGGAATTGATACACAAAAATCCCTGAAGCATTACCTGGAGTGGTGTAAGTTTTGAAGGAAGTCCTGCGAGATAAAAAATCTTAGTAAATTCTTTTTAAAAGGAATCCTTGTAAGAGTACCTGGGAGAACTAGAGAACCCTCTGCAGGTATTCATTGAACATTTTTTGGGAAAAATTCGTTAAGGGATTTCAGGGATCTTCAAGGGATCTTAGGTCTGAATAAATCCTAAGCAACCGGAGGAACTTGTGGAGAAAGTCCTGGGGTAACTTCTATAATTATCCATAAATTGTATATGTTAATATGTAAATTAAATTGAATATGTAAATAGGTATTTGAGAGAAGCCCTGAGTTTATGTGGTAAGGTACACCGGGGCAAGTTGAAACGGGTGGGGCAAGATGAAACAGCGAGTTAACATGATGTTTTCAGATGATGATAAACAATTTAATTGTCATAAAACATAGTTTTTGATTCAAACAATCTTGTAGCGAAGGATAAATTTCCAAATTGTATTGAAATCTATTTCAAAACTTCGCGTTTCATCTTGCCCCACCCATTTCAACTTGCCCCGGTGTACCTTAAGGCCTTAAGGAAGATCTAAATCCCGTAACGTGGGTAGATCACCTTAGAACGGTGCGTTACGGTGTAAGATCTACCACATTGCATCAAATTTTAATCTTTTTATTTTTTTGCCTAAAGTGGTCGCATACCATTTTATAATTTGATGTATTTTTGTAATGGTCATGTTTTAATTTATGTTTTGTTTTTAACTGCTAATAAACCTTTTTGTTTCAGGAGGATTCAGGTAATTTTATTGTATAATAATACCATGTTTTAAAAATAGTAACTGTAACGAGCGTATCACTTATGCCTTATTCAGTATATATCCTTAATCCTTCCCGAGCAGAAGGGAATAGCAACAACATAATAAAATGTGTTATTTTGGAAAAATAACTGAGTAGCGGAAAGAGTTATTTTCATGTTATTTACATAACATATCCTGTTATAAACTTGTCTGTCATAAGCGGCAAAATAACAAATATTATAACAAAAAAATGTTCCTGGAAGACCTGTTTAATAACATGTTTTGTTAGTTTCAATAACAACTTAATAACAGCGAATTTTGAAAATATTTCAATAACAAATTTTGATATGAATACGTTATTGATAACAATCTGAAAACAAAATTTGCTTTTTCTCTGTTGCGGATAGGAACTCCTTCAAAGTCCCATATGCATTCAATGGGATACGCAACAATAGGATCTATTGTTAAATTTTTCATTCATAATTAGGATGCTATTGTTGTCGCAAGCGATTTCTTTTCGAAAACAGAGACAAACAATAGTTCTCGTTTATTTTCCAAACAACTTACGATGAAAAACTACCGTCGTTTTGAAACCCTTTATTAGGTGGTTCATTGTTAATAAGATTAATTTACATTATTACCTCATTGATTGACACATTTATCCTAGTTATTCTAAGTGGGCTCGATGCAGTGAAATCAATAAAAATAAAATGTCTAAAAATAATCTATGGAGTTCTTGATGACTTATTTTTTTTACATTTTTGTCGAAAATGTGTTGTTCGTCGTTGAATTCCACCAGTTGATCCAAAATGTTTCATAAAATGGCTAACACTCTATTACACTCTCTATTTTCGTATTCATACCTAACTGAAACTGGGACAAAAAAAACAGGTATACTTTTCAAAGTGCTTATAAAACAAAAGGCTGATAAGCTGGCACTGTAACGTAATGTCAGAAGAGGAACTGATGACAAAATAATATTTTCTCTTACAGTTCCTCACGGAATGCTGTGAACAACGAAAATCTCGAATGGTGTAGTTTTGATTGCAAAGCTAGTTATGTTGTAATATTAATGATCAAACATTTGTACTAGTCTCAATGACACAATAATAACTGAACTTGTGCTACAACAAAACATGTTATTGAAATCCGCACCAACATTTCAAAAGGGCGTAACTGCATTTACAACCAATGCCTTCTCACAAAGCTGTGGAGCGTATCCCATCCCTCTCGAGCAATCCACTAGCACAAATAGAAAGATAAAATCCTCCTCTTTCGATTAATGGATGTGAATTACGTGAGATGAATGAAATACGACCCACAGCTCTGTGAGAAGGCATTGGTTGCAAAAGCAGTTACGCCCTTTTGAAATGTTAGTGCCGAAATGTAATTTAAAGAAAATATACCAAGAGCATGATCATAACAAAATAAGATTGCCCAACAGAACATGTTATGAAACGGTGATGACTTAATAAGTTAATAATAACAAACCGAGATATAAAAACAGGTTTTCTGATTCCGTTGTTATTATTTTGATATTTTCCTCTGCTCGGGTTTATTCTCTTTTCAGTGAAGAATCTTACCACCAATCCTGGCGTACTAATCAATATATTTTAGCAAATCACCGTATAAGGTACCCCGGGGCAAGTGGGACCTAAAAAAGTACTAATTTGGTTTTGTCATGTTAAAAATTTCAGAAAACAAATTCATTGATAACTCCAATGGACCCAAAAGTTGTTGTTGGTACATTTGTACTTATTAACGTGCATTAAAACTGTTTCAAAATATTTACATTCCATATATTATGCATATAATGAAAAGTGTAGCAGATCTTCATTTACTGCTTTTTACGGGGCAAGTGGGACCTATTCAGAGTTTTTGTTCGAATCTCTGTGAAAATAACATTCTCCTGGAATTGCACGTTTTTAAGAAATCTTTAGAGGAATTGCTGGAGCAGCCCCTGGAGAAATTGCAAAAAAAAAAAAACAAAAGATACGTGCTTCGTAGCTTGTGGTATCCAAGTGGACGAAAGTGTGCATGTTTTATGTCATTAATACAAAAAAAAAGAGACAGAAAAATCGTTTTTTTTTTGTGATTATTGATCGGTGCTTAGATAGCCGAAAATTAGATAAAAAAACTCTTATTGTCAAGTTTAAAATTTTGCATCCTTTCGTCATTCTACGTATTATGGGTTTGCTGTGGATATTCAAGAGAAGATTTGTTTGTCCAGAATAAATTTAAATCACCGATCTTTTCAAATTTAGTCTAACGGAACCAACTCTTCGCGATCTTTGGCAGTCAATAGTAATCAACATCCAATTGCGTAACGGGATCTGACATTGCTGTAACCAATACCACCCGCACAGACACCTATGTGATCAAACAATTGCCTTTAGACTTCCATCTACTAGGTACTGGATCAAATCGAGTTGCAAGCTGGATCCACCTCTGGCAACCATCTTCCAATGCCTCCGTTCTATTCAAACAAACAATCGATCATTCGATTGATCGAGTGCATAGCGAATCTCCTCCACCATAACCTCGGCCTGTTTCGAAGCTAGTCCAAACGCCGCCGGAAGCTCGTAAATTAACGCTATCTGCGCTCTCTGCAACCTCACTGATTGAATGATAGCTTACAAGCCGTGTTGGTAGAATAGTAGGGGACTGGGTGGCGGTGGTAAGTGTTCCATTTGCATGCCAGAATGGGAACACAGGCAGACAGACAGTCAGATTCGAGGACCACCGTTGTTCGTGTGCGGCTTTGAAGTTCCCCGAAGGCGATCAACCGGTCGGTACCATTTTCAAATTAGATCACAGCCGGCGAATCTTCCCGCGGGGACTTTTTTTTGTTATCCAACACCTATTATTGGTGATCCGTAAGCTGGAAGCTTGTCTGGCTTGTGGAGGAAATCGGTTGCAATTCGGATGTTCATTCGAGAAGAAACAGACGAAGGGAAACGCGAGTGTATGAAACTGCCACTTCAAATAACTATTCAGCTCGTCAACGGTTGACTGCCAGTCAAGTGTGCACCATTTCCAAAGAGATTCAGAAAACAATGGCAACGTAACTGCATCCTCTCCAAGAAACGGGTTCAATTGAGTCTTCCAAACCGTTTCCAAAGCCGTCGTCGTCCGTCGCACTCCAAGTGGAAGAATTTGAACGATTGTTTCAACTATTTCCCTGCTCTCGACGCTTTCTTTACCTATACTCTGACTGACTGAAACTCGTTAACTCGCAGAGCCCAGGGAGGTTGCATCACATTTTTGGTCTTGTTTCGTGTGAGCAAGAACCAGAAAACGACTCATGTCAATCACTTCGTCTGTAGAGAACCGAGAGGCCATTACACAACATTTTCCACTCGTTCTATGGTCGGTCGGGTTTTCTTCGCAGCGCATTCAACTCCCCGGAGGACGGACGAGGGCAAAGAACTTCAACGATGTGGAGCGTTGAACATTCGCACCGGCGATGTTTAAAACGCTGAGATCTCGATATTTCGCTTGTGGCGTCGCGCATTCCGTGTCCCCTCAACTACCACGAGGGATGCCTGGTAATTGGATCGTTGCACTTCTAATCCGGGTGGCACGTGTGTGTGTCTGTCAGCTAGCATTTTCACGCGATCGATTGATCACGTTGTTGTTTGGGATTCAAAAATCCCAAAGGAAAAAACATGCCCGGGCTCCGAACGATGCACCCCAAATGCGATAAACGATCGACACGTGTAGCGATCGACAAGCGCTGTTTAGGTGTAGCAAGCTATGTGTAGTAGCTACACCTAAATTCGTAGTGAAGCCGATTAACGTGCATTCACTCCTCGGTTGCTGCTGCAGCTCGTCAATTTAGTCATGCTATTTTTACCTCCATGCAACAGGAGATAGGTATTAGGTATAGGTAGGTAGATTTATCAGATTCGTTGTTTGCGCGGAGTGAGAGCTTATAACCTGACGACGTAATTAGCTTTCATTGCTCTTGTTTTGAGGGAGAGAGACAGACTGACGAATGATTAGGTGATGCGTGAGACATGACTAGCTCATCTCAGTTCAACAATAGGGGGTTAACAGTGGCGAATAATTTACTAAAGAGAATTGATTAAAAGTAGTGATAAGCGAGGCAACAAGCACTAACTTACACAAGAATTAAATCCTTTAAAGCGTTTTTGGGCGTTTCAGGAGGTTTAGGGTAGATGCTACGTGAAATGAATTTCGTCATTGAAAAATAGGTTTCGGAGATCCTTGATATCCGATTTACTTCGGTGAACACGTTTAATAAACCAAGATCACTTTAAGGTCTCCAATATGCTATGGAATTCAAATCTGTAAGCGCCCGAGCGTAATCCATGTAAAACAATCACAATTATGTCAGAATACTGTTAGAGTCGCAAGACATAGGCGGGCAGTTGCTTTCGTTTTGTTTGGATGTGCTGGAGTTAGGACTTACATGGTCAACAGGATCTACCGCAGCCGCAATCCAATATAATTTTGCAAGCTGTGACCATTATTATCAGAGTTCCTTCGAATTGAACAAAAAGCTCTTTTCACGGTTTCAGGACACTGCAAGGTTTGCAAAATGTCCTGAAGCTCAAGACTATCAAGTTCTTCAAAATCTACCACAGTCATCTTCTAATCTGCACTTGCGGGTTACGGCCATTGGTGTCCATGGTACTCCACAATGCTTCGAGAAAATCTTTTTGAGGTTGTACGACATTTTAAGGTATGCAAAATGTTCTGGAGTTCAGGACATTTACTTTCAGATATATGGTCGGGGTTCTGCTAAACCGAACCAAAGACCATTTTTTGAAAAATTGAGTTTTCCTAGCCATTGGATGAAGAAATTATCGGTCCTCCTTCCATGTAAAAATCCAATAATTCTGACGGCTCTTCGTGGAGTAAATTCGAAATTTCTGTTTGGCAGAACATACAAAAATTAAAATTTCATCTAACCAGAGTGAACTGTAAACCGCTCCATAGAATCAGCAAAATATTTTAGTTTCGGTCCAGATGAAGCACATTTCAAGTTCTCCTCATCGCCGTCAGATTTCTAACTTCTAACCGACTCATAGTAACAATCTGTAAGAAAATTAAACGCGTAATTGCAAATACGGATGTTGGAGGATCCAATTATATTTCGATGGCGCTGATCGCCATTTTTCCAAATCACATTCAGCCAGACCGAACAAAATCCACTGCATTTTAGAATCAATTTATTCTCAATAATACAAAAATCAACTGGTTTTAAATACCTGCGTTATGTCGACACACCTCATACTGATAATTTAACACGGGAGTCGTCATTGAACAACAAGGCTTATTAGAATAATAATGCATGAAAACAATCAAACACTTGGTTCGCTCTGGCTGATCGAAAAATAGTGTTTTCACGAAAACCATCCTTTAGATGAATGTTTAGAACTTGATTCAGACTTAACAACTGACCTTCAGCAAGGTAGAACCTAGAGGTAACGCGCTTGGTTATCATTTAACTGATCCAAGTTCGAATCTCTTTCATATTTTTGATTTTTTTTGTCTTAGTTCACTTTGGCAGAACATTTTCATGGTTTTTTTCGACCAGCATAAATTTGAAGTACACAAATTGCTCCACTTTCACATCTCAAGACCTCAGGACATGCACTGACATCATTTGACACAATCACTGTTGCTCTGTGCATGCACATGCACCGCCTATGAAAAAACATAGGTTGGAAGGGCTGAGCTGGGAGGGCTTCCGCATTTATGTTTCAAACTATTTTGCGACCTCCGTGCTACCATACCATACGCGTCCTCTCTGATTCATGTAAAGGATTGTGAGTGTTATCGATTTAAACTTCATAGACGATGAAAAATCCAGATTTTTTTCTCAATCCGACTGGTTTTCTCTGAAACAAAAAAACACAGTCAGCCACACTGAACTATAAACCATATTCCAATGTTTTTGTTCAGCCAGAGTGAACTGAGTGCGAAGTACTGAGAAATTAAATGTAATTACATCAATGATTTCAAATAATTTACATGCACTCTTCATCTCTGATGGTTAACAAAGGCTTGTAAGTTACATGTATGCGGAAAAGTTGCAAATAATCTTAGCTGTTGTTTATTGGTGAGTGGTTGAACTTTGAGCTTAATTATCTCGGAATAAAGTTTTTGGCGCTTAGCTCGGTTTAGCAGAATCCCGGCCATATCGACTTATGAAAATTTTTGTCCTGTCCGGTCCTGTCTTGAAGGTAACCAAATAGATTTTATCAAAATGAATTTTACCTGAATGGAGGTTCCATTGTAAGAGATTATTTTGAACGTAGTTCTTGCAGAATCTCAGAAAAACTTTCAATGGATGTAAGGAGAACTTTGTGAGGGGATGTCTGGAGAACTTACACAAATCATATAAGACGAAAATATTGATGTTGTTTCTTAAAAATAACAACACACAAAAACATAGGAAGAAAATGCATTGACATCCATTTTCACAACAGAACATGTGCTCGATGAACAAATTGAGATTTGAATTATGAAAAGAAATCCACGTACTCCGGTGAGATTCGAACTCACGACTCCCAATTCGCTAGTCGGGTGCTTCTATTCCTTCAAGCTACGGAGTCACTCGACTATCTCCGTCGCAAGTAGGCCTAGAACTGAAATTGATTCTACAGTCGCACATGGTTAGCTTCTTTTCACAATCCAAACCTCCTTCGGATGGGATTAGATGAACATCTAACACATACACTGTTGTGCACATGTATGCCAAAGCGGAAGAGGAAGTTATTTTGGATGTCAAAGCATTTTCAACAGTGTAATTTCCCACATGGCTTGGTCAGCCAAGGCAAAATCATGAAATTGATAGATTTTTTTGTGGTTTACTTTGGCTATTTCATCGATAATCTCAGCAATCCCTTTGGGAATTATTACGGTATTCAGCACTTGCTTTGAGAATTCCTTCGGTAATTTGTTTGTAATTCCCAGTAATATTTACAGTAAATTTCATAGGATGCTTTTTCGGCAAGTCTGAAAATTTTTAAACCCATTATTTTAGGAATTCCCTCCTCTTAGGGATTTCTTCCGGCATTGTATTTGTGAATTTCTTAAAAAAATTTTCTTTGGAAATTTCTTAGACAAATCCATTAGAAATTCAGAAATTCTCATCTTGCTTAAGGAATTTAAAAAATAAACTACTGAAGAAACTTCGATCAATTCTGACTATACATGTCAATGGTTGCTCCTCCGTGATTGATCTGAACTGGTACCAATTGCACTGAGATCCAACTGAACAAGGGGCTGGGACATTCCACTTTCTCAAAGTGCAATTTTAGCAGCTCATGCATTTTGATCAATAACGGCGCCGGCCAAGTCCTTATAGTCAGCTGGGAAAGGAAAGGAATGTTAAAGTGTACTGGTTGTTGCTACTAGAGACCGAGAGCACTCTGCGTCCCCACAACCCGCACGGACTGTGGTATTTGTTAGACGGAAAGGATGGGAGATCTGGGAGTCACCGTTGGGTCGGTGATGCGATCCATGGATAGGGGTTATTTATAGTGTTCGTGATAGATTGTGTGGTGAATAAGGTGAATAAGGTCAAGCGGCACAGCACGCTTTGGTTGCATAACTTATAGGCGTTATATATACACTGTGCTGAGAGCAGAGTTTAAAATTTTCATTTTCAATGAGTGAAATTCAACGTGAATTTTGAAGATTCTCAACTGAGGGATCAAAACAAAATTCATTTTGGTGAATGATTTTTTTCACCTAGTCATTCATTTTTCTGTCACTGACAATTTTCACTGAGAAATAAAACTGGACCGTTACTCCTGATTATACTTCGAATTATCTGAAAACATGTGTATAGTAGTTAATTAGAATATTAATTATGTTCTCTATTTGTCCATTAAGCCGAATTGTGCGTCTGTTAACAGAAATTGGACATTTTACGACGTACGAAAAAATATTCGTGACAGAGAATTGAATGAAAAAAGAGAGGCATTCAGCTGACAATGAATGTGGCCAAACACGAATGAAAAAATGAGAATGTCAATTTTCATTTTCAATCTTCGAAATTTTTACTCTCTGGCTGTGAGTAGAAGCTGGAAGGGAGGGAAACGACTTTTTTTCAATTCGTTTCTGGTTCTAGCGATGGCTATGAACATATGAATATACATGAGTTATATATGTAGAGAAAAGAGAGCGAGAGAAAGTGGATAGAAAGATACAAAGTAGGATGAAAAGGACGAGCCAGGGATTGAACCCATGACCTTCTGCATACGAATCAGAAGCGGTAGCCACTAGACCACCAAGCCCGTCAAAATAAACTACTGAAGAAACTTCGGAAAGACAAAAACAAAGACATTCCCGAAAAACTTCTTGAGAAATTTCCTAAGGAATTTTCTATAAAAATTACTTTAGAAGTTTCTAAATGAGTTCTAATAATAATTTTCAAATGATTTACTGAAGAAAAAATGGAAGCTTTTCAATGCAAAGGACCAAATCTAATCCCAAAATAAATTGCCAAAAAATTTTTTTGAAAGAATTCTCAAAGAATATACAGAAGGAGTTTCGGTAAGAATTCACAAAATAATTGCTTGGGGAGTTTCCTAACGAATTGCTGAAGGCTTTTCCAAAAACCATGTCAAGGAAATTGAATTCTCAAAGGAATCGCTGGAGGAATCGCCAAGATATATTTCTTACTTTGAGAATTGCTTCATTGAATTGCTTGGAAATTTTTTCGATTTCGTTTCACTATCGTAAATTTCCTATGAAGCTTTTTCGGCAAGTCAAACAAATATTTCAGAAATTCATTTCACAGCTTCTTCGGCATGTTCTTATGGAATTCTTTCGGTGATTTATTTGTGACTTTTTTGACCATTTCTTTGAAAGTTTCTCTAAAAAATCCATAGAAAATTCAGAAAATCTCAATTAGACTTGCTGAAGAAATTTAAATTGAAATTATCGGAGAAATTTCAGAATCGCCGCATAAATTTGCAAGTTAATGCTCAAAGAAACCCCCGAGTGCATTCCCGAGAAATTCCCTGAGGGAATTACCGGAAAGTTTCTATAAAAATTGCCTAAGAAGTTTCCAAATGAGTTTCCAAAGGAATCACTAAAAATGAAAGTTTTTCAAAGCAATTGATAAAATCCAATCCCAAAATAAATTGCCAAAAATTTGAGAATTGGTCGAAGTAAGAAATTTCCATAGAAATTAACAGAAAATATTCACTAAGTAATTTTCGAAGAAATTCTCAAAGAATATGCCGAGGAGCTTTCGGTAGGAATTTACAAAAGAATTGCTTGGGGAGCTTCCTAACGAATTGATACTGAACGATTTTTCAAAGACCATGCCAGAGAAATTAAATTCTCAAAATCTCGAAATCATCAAGGGTATTTTTGAAGGAATATAAGAAAGAATAAATTGCCGAAGGAATTTCCAATCCAATTCTGAAGAAACGTTCGTATTTCAAAAAAAAAAAAATGCCGAAAGAATTCTCAAGGAATTATCAAAGAAGTTTCCAAAAGATTTACCTGAGAAATTTTCCAACTAATTGCTAAAGAAATTTTCGATCAAGTTTCATGAGAGTTGCTGATGGCATTCCGAAAGAAACTGCTGCAGAAATTATTTGATCCATTACTGAAGGAATCTCGATGGAATTGTCTTAATAGTTGTCATAGGAACTATAGAAGGAATTCATAAGTGAATTGCCGAAATTCCTTAAGGCGTCACGGTAGTCAATAAAAATCGACGTATTAAGTAATCTATCAATAAATTGAGGAGAATTGATAGACGAGGATACCTTCGAGATGGTGGAGGAATTCGTCTAGCTTGGTTCCTTACTGACGGCTGACAACAATGCTAGTCGTGAAATACGAAGGCGCATCATCAGTGGAAGTCGTGCCTAGTATGGACTTCAGAAGAAGCTACGGTTAAAAAAGATTCACCCACACACCAAGTGCACCATGTACAGGGGATACTCAAAATAACTGGGACTAGTTGTAACTTTTCGGAAAGGGCATCGAATATTCTCAAATTTTTACTGTGAGTTCATCAACTAGTTGTGTATCAGTGGACCAATTTTGGAAAAGATGGGCTTTTCTATATGAAGTTAGAAAGATTCTAGAAAATGGTATAATTATCCGATAGTCAAATTTGTACAAGACGTATCCCCTGTACAAGACGCTGATAAGACCGGCGGTCCTCTACGGACACGAGAAATGGGCCATGCTCGAGGAGGTCCTGCAAGCACTCGGAGTTTTCGGCGGCGTGCAGGAGAATGGTGTGTGGCGGTGAAGGATGAACCACGAGCTCGCTGCACTTTACGGTGAACCCAACATCCTGAAAGTGGCTAAAGCTGGACGGATACGGTGAGCAGGGCATGTTACAAGAATGCCGAACAACAACCCTGCAAAGTTGGTGTTCACGACAGATCCGGTTAGCATAAGAAGGCGTGGAATTGGCGAGAATCGGGCGTGACCGAGGATGGAGAACGGCAGCCACGAACCGTGTATTATAGAGAAATATTGTTGATTCAGTTTTATCTTGAATTTTATGTACTTACCTTACTTACCGATCAGGCTAAGGCCGGGGTGGCCTCTGCTGTACATAGTAGCCGCCTCCATTCCACTCGGTCCATGGCTGTTTGTCTCCAGTTCCGCACTCTGCGTAGGGTCCGAAGATCGTCCTCCACTTGGTCGACCCACCTAGCTCGCTGCGCTCCACGTCTTCTTGTACCGGTCGTATGGCTCTCGAGAACCATTTTAGTCGGGTTGCTATCCGACATCCTGATGACGTGACCCGCCCACCGTAGCCTCCCGATTTTCGCGGTATGGACGATGGTTGGTTCTCTCAGCAGCTGATGTAGCTCGTGGTTCATTCGCCTTCTCTGCACGTAGGGTTCATGTTTCGTGCCCATAGAGGACGACCGGTCTAATCAGCGTTTTGTAGATGGTTAACTTCATGTTACGGCGAACTTTATTCGATCGTAGAGTTCTGCGGGGTCCAAAGAAAGAACGATTTCCTGCCACAATGCGCCTCTGAATTTCTCTGCTGGTGTCGTTTTCGGCGGTCACCAGTGAGCCCAAGTACACGAATTTTTCAACCGCCTCGATTTCATCACCGTCGATATAAATTCGGGGTGGCGGGCGCGGTGATTCCTCCCTGGAGCCCTTTGCTATCATGTACTTTGTCTTCGACACATCAATGGCTAATCCGATTCGCCTGGCTTCACTCTTAAGTCGGATGTACGTTTCCGCCATCGTCTCAAATTTACGAGCAATAATATCAATATCATCAGCGAAACCAAGCAGCTGAACGGACTTCGTGAAAATCGTTCCACTCGTGTTTATCCCCGCTCTCCTAATTACACCCTCTAAAGCAATGTTGAACAGCAAGCACGAAAGACCATCACCTTGCCGTAACCCTCTGCGAGATTCGAAGGGACTCGAGAGTGTCCCTGATACTCGAACTACGCACATCACTCGATCCATCGTCGCCTTGTTCAATCGTATCAGTTTATCCGGGAATTCGTATTCGTGCATAATCTGCCATAGCTGTTCTCGATCGATTGTATCATACGCCGATTTGAAATCGATGAACAAGTGAGTGTGGGCACGTTGTATTCGCGGCATTTCTGCAACACCTGGCGGATGGCGAACATCTGGTCCGTTGTAGCGCGTTCACCCATGAATCCAGCCTGATATTGCCCCACGAACTCTCTTGCAATCGGTGATAGACGGCGGCATAAAATTTGAGAGAGTATCTTGTCGGCAGCGCTCAGAAGTGTGATCGCGCGGTAGTTCCCGCAATCCAACTTGTCGCCCTTTTTGTAGATGGGACACACGATACCTTCCATCCATTCCTCCGGTAATGCTTCCTCCTCCCAAATCTTGGTAATGACCCAGTGTAGTGCTTTCACCAGTGCTTCTCCACCGTATTTTAGAAGCTTGCTTGGTAGTTGATCTGCTCCAGCGGATTTGTTGTTTTTCAACCGGCCAACCTCCTCCTCAATCTCTTGGAGGTCAGGGGCCAGAAGTCTTTCGTCTTGTGCACATACTCCTAGATCTGTTACCACGCCACCTTCGGTACTTGTAAATCGAGTCGTATTTTCTCCTATGTTATTCGCAATGGGGATTTTTACGGGTGGCTTATTGGGCCTACGCCAACACTTCTGTCTCGCCGGAGGGCCATCGTGCCAGTTCTGTTCAATGTCCCAACGAACACTGGGACGACCACGCTGATGGGGCTACCACCTTGGATCTAGCTGGGCGTGGTGCAGCGTTTCTTACTCAGTCGCTGGATGCCAGAACAGACGCTGTTTGAGCCGCAGCTCCTTGGTGAACAGGCTCAGCTCGGGTCGTACCTCCTCAATCTAGCTGAAGTCAGAAGGATAACAGTGCCCAGGCTGCACTACCAGCTAAGCACACAACTCTTAGCTGGCGGTCTTTGTCATCGCTTGACCCGTGGAAGCATGAGGCAGGAACTTGTGAGGACCAGAGCTATATTGGACGCTCTCCTTATCGACTCACCGTTTCGCAGCCCAATTTTGAATTTTATGTAATACTAAATAAATGATTGAAACTCCGAGCTGAAGTCTGAGAATCATAACTACAAGGAAAGGCATCAAGTTCGTTCATAGATGTATAAACCACACATCCGGGGAAGTGTGCACTGTGTAAGCACTCATCACCAGCTTTGTTATGGGCCTTGCGAGCTGATTTGATCCAATCAAACGACGTCTGCTCCTTCTTCTTCTTCATTGCTACCTGAGCTTGGTCTGTTTTCTTGATTTCATCAAAGACTACAGAGAGAAAGTTTCAACCACTTAGCCTGAACTATTTTGAAATAAGTTTGTAAATATTGATCGTTGATGTTCTTTATTACCCAGTTATTGCCGCAGTTTGAACTGAGTTCTTCCTGCAAAAAATCGTTTAAACGTACTCTTCATACGAAACTATCCAGGAAGTTGGCTGGCGGAAATCTTACAGTACCGGTAGTTGCTTCCATTAAAACGCGTCATAAATAATATTCTACTACTGCTACCTACCATAACTGACGATGCTAGAACGATGCCACCCACCTCTGCACCACATAAACGGGCAACCCGCATCGAGGCTAGCTCGGCTCGACGTGTTAGTGATTTCTAATCGATTGCGGTAAAGGTGAACTGGTTGGATGCCGTTGATGCAGCAAACATATTCTTCTTCATCATCTAAGGCACTCGACTTGACATAGTGTTGGCAACCGCTAGTGAATCAGTGATATCAAACTGATATTCCCTACAAGGTTAAATGAATGTTCGATCGAATTGCATGTCAATCAGAATTCTTCATAAAAATCTTTTCTACGCGAATTTGTAAAGAATCGACTGCTTCACAATCCTTAATCCATGATTAAGGGTACCGTACCAGCCTGCAAACCTATTCGTACGCACCTCGCTAGTCTACCAACAACCCACACAACCGAGTACGTGCGGTTAGAAATTGAAAAAGTCCTTGACTTACCAAATCGCAACAACCTGTTAGCACCGACCAGAGCACATCGTACATCACGTCGTCGTCAATCAGTTTAGCACTAGGCCTTAGGTCAGGCTACCAACATACCTACACTACGTAGCTCGTGAGTCGCTCGGTGGAGCTATCTATCTAGGTATTGATCCGCAAAATGCACAAAGCACCGCCACACGACGACCGCGACCACACCGAAACCGGTGCACCGGCACCACGAACGTGCCATTTGGTGGCAAGCCGGTCCCAACAAGTTTTATTAAATCGATTCAATTAATCGGGCACCTTTACACGTAGGGTACGACTATAGACTATAGACTTTTTTTTGTGTCGCTGGTCATCGTGTCAGTTTAGCTGCGTGTCCGCGATTCGCAATCTCAACCATGCATGTAGGTTCGTCAATCTAGATACATAGGAGCAACCTGTCGTCGTTGCTGACTGGTGACAGATGAGTGTGCATGTCCGTAAACGCCTTTTGTTCAACGATGATGGTTGATCGCGCTTTCGGGAATGTACAAGTAGGTGACCAATTTTTCAATATTTGTATAATGCATGTTTGAAAGATTCAAAGTCAAAGATCGATTTCAGATTTTTTTAGAGATACTTCTTGGAATGCCTTCTAGGATTTCCCACTAGTTTCCTTCAGTGTGTTCTTAATATGTATACCTTCTTGAATTTATCCCGAATGTTTTTCCAGATATATATCGGCACTTTTCGAAGATTCAAGCAATACTTCACATTTTTCACAGCGATCCTGCTGATTTTTTTCCGGAATTTCTTCCAGAGCTTTGTTTGCTAAAGCTCCTAGAGTCCCAGGTAGAGGTTTCAAGAGTTTCATAAGGATTTACAGCATTCCTATAGGTGTTTAGCGTACATTCAACTATTTGCGAGGTTTTCTCTAACGAAAAGAGACGGCGTGAACCAATTGAAATGTAAGCTTATGCTAATCGGATTTGGTTTATTAAAAATCAATTTGGGGTACATTGTGTTCTATTGTAACTGTTAATTATAGGTGTCGGTGTAGTGGGGGACCATTCGGTCACAGATGCAGCAGCCTGATCGGATGCTGAGGATTTCGCACTGATGGCGATACGACACGGATGAAGCTGATGATGCTACAGGGTATTTTTCAGATTGTGTCGTGAAATTTATCTGGATTCTTCTTGAATGATTTTCGCAATCCTTTTTGTTGTTCCTCTCGCGACTTTTGCAGGAGTTCTCCCTGAAATTTCTCCCAGAGTTTTGCTAGTGTTCTACTAAAATTCCTCAGGAATTCAGGCGTTTTTGTTGCTGGAATTTCTTCCGTTTTTTTTTAAAGGTTTTCCCTGTATCACTCCCTTACGGGATTTCTTCCGCAGTTTATCTTGTAATTTCTTCAAGAAATTTTTAATTTGTACAGATGTTTCTCCCGGGACATTTATTAAAAATTCCAACGAGATTTTGCTTGAGTTTTTCCTGAGACATTCTTACACGCAGAAAAATGAGCACTGTTTAAAACAACAAAACGCATCTTGTACCGACTTTTCGAACCCTCTAAGCAGAATACCCTCTTCGAATGAGTGTAATCAGTTTCGTACCTTTTAATTCCGCCCTATGTTGCTTATCCTTTGACAGATACGCGTATTTCGACTACCACTTGTAATCTTCCTCAGTGTCAGTTATCCACAGTTATCAGAGTGGATAACTGACACTGAGGAAGATTACAAGTGGTAGTCGAAATACGCGTATCTGTCAAAGGATAAGCAACATAGGGCGGAATTAAAAGGTACGAAACTGATTACACTCATTCGAACAAAACGCATGGTTGAATTTCAAACTAAGCATTTACTTATTTTTTTGTTCTTAGGTTTATCAATCAAAACAATCAATTCATATCATTCTATATAACGTTAAAAACTTCATTTGTTTCCACAAAATGGGGACCATAAACATGGCCTGGAAAGCACTCACACATCTTTAAAATTCTTGCCCCATCATCGACACAACGAAGAAGGTGTAACAAATCTATCACGCAACCTTGCAAGTGCAGTTTGAGCCGTGATGGATAACGCGCAGGTACTCAAGACAGCATCCACAAAAAGTTGGTTGGTTTCGTCTTTTGTTTTTTTTTATTCGTTCTTCCTTCGATTCGCTTGCCGAGTGTCTAAAAATAGATTTCCGAGATGCCGCTGGAGCTGCCGTCACCAACACAATCACATTACGGCTATATTAGTGGCAAAAGTGCAGTAAACAATTCGCTATTTTAGGTTGAAACTATTAAATCTCTGTTTGCTCTAACAAACTGTCAAAAATTTCGTCAAATGAAAATATTTGTATTATCAAACAAAGTAACAGATCAGTTTAAACTAGAAATCAGTTTGTCGCTATAGTAAACTGAAAAATCGGTTGATTTGAACACAATTTACAATTTAATTGTGTTTACAATTTATTTTTCTGCGTGTAGAAGGTTCCTTCCCGGAACTTATTTTTCTGCGTGTAGAAGGTTCCTTGTATCCCGGATGTCATTCGGAGTTTATCCAAAGTTGTTCTTCTAGTCTTCTTCCGGAGTTCTTACCTGCGATTTCTTTCAGCGATTTGCTAAGCTTTTCCTCCTTGTTCTTTCTACGATTTCTTGCAGTGGTCCTCCTGATATTTGTTTTTTTTTAGATTTGACCAGGATTACTTCCCGATTTTCCGAGAGGAACTACAGAAGATTATCCCGTAATTCGGTGTGCTTTTTTGGGTTTTCTGAAGCATTTTCTCTTTCAGATTTATAGGTGTAACATACAAAATTCTCAAAAATATTACGAGAATCTCCACGAAGACCTATTGGAGGCATCTACAGAAAAATCTCGAAATAAATACTGAGAAAAACTGGAACATCTCGGAATAAAACATCTAGGAGTAACCCTGAAAAGAAATATTAAGGAAATTTTAGTAAAAACTCTACAATCCTCTAAGCGAAATCTCGGAAGTAACTCTTAGAGAATACCTGGAAAACTCCCTGAAAGGAGTACCTGTAAGAGCTTATACAGAAATCTCGTATAAATCCCAAGAGAAACTGTTGGAAGCTAGCCCAAAAAACTGCTAACAGAGATTCCTGAAGGAACTATGCATCAATTCCGGAAGGATCTCTGGAAGGAATCTAGCGAGAAACTGTGGAAGCATATCGGTAGAATCATTAAAAATAAAATCTGTGAAGTAATCCTGCAGAAACCCCATGAAAAACTCCTGCAGAAATACTGGGATGATCTCTGATAGAAATTTCAGGAACAACTCTCAGAAATCCCAAAAAGAACTCTTGGAGCAAATTTGGTCAAACCTCTGGATGGAATCTGGGGAGTAATTCCTGGAGAGATTCAGAAAAAAATCTACAGTAAACCTTAAAAAAACCTTAGATAAATTCAAAGAAGAACTTCGAGGTGAATAACGGCGTTGGTTGTCAAGGCCTCAGAGTGTGTGTCCGATTCGTGCTCCAGACGGGGAAAACTTTTCGTCAAACGGAAAATTCCCCACTGGGCCACTGGGTGTTCGGTGATACATACGTATTTGTGTAGTTCGTTGTCTAGTATTTGTGTAATGTTCAGACCGTGGCACCGTGTTGGTATACCGCTTCTAGTCAAAGTCTGATTATTACCAATACCAATGGTGATACGTTGACTTGACAAAGCTTAACAAAAATGGGGCATATGTCACAATAGATCTATCAACTGATCTATCAAGTGACTTAGATACCCAACAAGGAATAAAAAAAAAGTTCAGTCCGTGCTGCTTCGGTCTGAACACGGTGCAAATTAATTGTTTTAAATTTTATCTTATGTGACCCGTGTTGCCAGGTACAGGGATGACGTCAAAGATGCCTCTTAAAGCCTACATAAACTTGACTGAAGTGTTTGAATTCGATATTTTGTTTTAAAACCGTGATATTTATCAATGTTTGATAATATTTAAGCAGTGTTGGCAGTTGCAGGTAATCGAATCATTGCAAAGACAAGCGTTCAAGCTTATTATCTACGGTTTGCTGTTAATCTATAATGATTACTCAATCTATAATGAACATGTGAACTATTTCCATTGCTATCAATTATAAATCGAGTTGTCTATTTTTAGTGTACCAGTGATGCCAGTTTTCAGAAAAAATACTTTTAATCATTTTCTGAAACGTTTTATAGGATTTATAATTTAAACTTTGCTGAAGAGTCCGATGATTAACCATAATCTGTTGAGAAACTACAGAAAAATGATATCTTAAACTAGCACTGGATGGCCTTTATTGTCATTACGAACTTTACGGGACACACTCTTTTTATGCACATGGCTGGGACTGCATAAATTAAAAATGTGCATACATTGAAAAAGGCATAAAACGAGGGAAATTTGTGCATAAAATAAGTTTGGGCTTTAATGAGGGAATCTAGTTTGCCAGAACAGATCTTGCTCCTGGACATTTGAGGTAGGGCTAAGGGCGTTTTCAGAAAGTTCCCAGAGAGCCCAAAAAGGGAATTCCAAAGAACTTCAGGGGCGTTTCAGGGGATTTGAGGAGTATTTTGAGGGCGTTCTGTCAAGATTAGTTGGTGTTTTAATGGGATTATGGGGAAATCAGGGGCATTTCAAAAGTATTAATGGGGTTTCAGGGACGTTTCGAGGGGCTTTAAGGGCAATTCAATGGATTTCAGAAAACTTTTATGGGCGTTGAAACGAGTTTGAGGGGCGTTTCAAGGTATATCAGAGTCATTTAAGAGAATTTCAGGGTGTTTCTAAAAGTTTACAAAACCCTACAAAACCCGTCGAAAATCCTCTGAAACTCGCTGCAATGCTTTCGAAAAGCCCCTCAAACCCCCTCAAACCCCTCTGAGATCTCTTGGTACCCCTTGGGACCCCCTAAAACGCCCCTGTAACCTTTCTTTGCTCTCTTCTTGGCCACAGATGCAATAGTTCCCGTCGTTATCAAATATGCTTGTGAACAATATTGGCTCTGAGTGGTTTTCCTTTTTATGCAGGGCATAAAAAGGTGTATAAATTAAAAGTGCATAAAAATAGCATGCATAAATAGAGGTTTGAGAGTACCAAAAGGTTTTTTTTAGTAAAATATCCATGATTAGAGCAATGTTTGAAATATGTAGACGTTAATCTGAATTTGGATCAAAAGTGGACGTAAACAAAATAAGTATAAAAGAAACGGGCAAAACAAGAAGTTTGAGTGGAGCGCACCCAATCTATTTTTCAACGTTCCATGATCTCTAACAGGCTAGTTTTCTGAAAAGTGAAATAAAAATTTTCCCATTTTAGTCACTAACCTTTACAGGACGGCGCCTGAAGCTGAAGGCAATCAGAATTTTCAAACCACAGAAAAGTACACGGGTCGCTAAATTTCACATCTGATAAAACAACATTTTTAATTTTCTCTAAAATATCATCATACCCAGGTAACCGATAAGCAGTAAAAATTGCATTTATTTAGCACTATATGCGCCTTTACTGCAGGTCATTAAATGTTAATATGCCGTATATGCGCCATAAGTGCTAGTTAAAAGCAGGTTTTGGCCCAATATACGGCTGATTAAATGGCTATCTTTCCTATCCCCAAAAAATCGATCATTACAAAAATATTTTCCCCTGCGCATTTCAGTCGCTTCATATTCTTCCCTTTCTATTTTTACTCACACTCTCATGTGCAACTTTTGTGGCTGTTGTTTATTTTTGCAGTTGTTTTTTGCTGATCCCGCTGAATTTGGGATTCGATCCCACAATCCCCTGGTTGATGATGATGCTGAACCCCGCTACAGGATGAGCTATTAATGATCAGATGATACGCGTTGATTTTTTGATATATTAAAGGCTTGAGTACCACACCGGCAGTTATTTAGCTGTGCCCGGACAACGGCTTGGACAAGTGCTGATAGTTAAACCATCCATATAATGCACGATGGCATAATTGGTGTCTTATTCAATGGGATTCAATTGGAAAAGATTTGTTTTTTCATTAATTTGCTTCGTTGCTATCAATAAATGATAGGACATCTGAATGGTAATGGCTTCTATAGTCATGGTAAATGAATTGAAAAGTTGAATTGTGTAGCAATTTTAGCATCGCTCATCTCTCTTAGCAGTTTGATGGAAAAAAAAGTAGCAGTTAGGATGCTTGTTAACCAAAAATATCGTGCATTTGAAATACTACATAACAGCTGTCAGATTTTAGGCAGCATTTAAATTGCTAATACAGGGCAATTTAGCAGTCGAACTGCTATGATACAGCAGCAAGCAGATATAATGCAGTTTTAAAGCTGAAACACTGCTTATTTTAGTGCTTATTGGTTACCTGGGTATATATGTACTTATTTCATCTAGTATGTGAAACTATATGGCTTTGGATCAGTATGGTCTGGTTTTTCATCAAATTAAAGCTTATTTTTTACTGTTTTAGCCATTTTGTTTTATGACCATTGGGCGCGCAGTTTATTGATACCCACTTTTTAGGCGTACATTATCACATGGTGATAATCAAATATGTTCATTTTTATTTTGTAGTGCTAAAATATAGACATTGACTGATTCACTGACATGAAAAAATAGTCATATATAGCCCATAATTGGGGTGTGAAGCGTCTTGAACTTTTCGCATTTTTTCCTGCCGCGCCCTGTAAAACCGTATAGGAAGCTTGTTGAACTTAAAGATCTAAAGTCCGAGTTTCAGGATAATTAACTGAGCACAACATGTTTTGCTAATGCTAATGGGTTTCATTTTGTTGAATGAAATTGGAGATAGAGTCTGAAGGCTAAATTGTGTTGAACATTCTTAAATCAAAATTTTCTAATGTTTTAAAAACACCCACTTTCATTACTAGCAGGTAACGATGACCAAACATAACAGTTTTGACGGTCACTCAAGTGCGCCTCTTCGAGCATCCCGCCCGACTATGAAAGGTGCCACAACTTACACCCGGTCGACGGACGCGAAGAACCTCCCTCATTAAGATCAATGGCTTCCGATGATGATGGCAAGGTAAACCCAGCAGCAGCGCGAGCCCGCAAAACATCACCCAGTAATGAGTCCATCAGCAATGGAACCGCGGCCACCTTCGCCACCCGTCGTTGAATCACTTCCAGTCCATGCGGCGCGGTACCCTACAATATTTATATGTGTTATACAACTTAATTATGGAATATGAAACCTTCGCGGTTGATTGAACGTTTCATAGCAGCCGACCGTGTGCCGTCATCGCGGCTTCAGTGCTGATGTTGCTGCTGCTACTACTGCCGCACTGCATTCACCGTTATTCAATGGCTTGGTGCACTTCTTCAAATGACTGCATTTGCCCATCTTCTTGCAGAGATTGTTGGTTTGCGCACGGGAGGAAACTCGATCCCGACAAAAGCTGATGAGTAAATTACACTCCTTTCTGATAACTACACTTCAGTGTATAATACTGTGTATATCTCCACTGTTTTATATCCAATTTTGTTTTGTTTTAAATTGAAGGTTTGCACAAAACACACTTCGTATAGTTTTTTTTTCTCTTATGTCTTTTATGTTCTGTTTTCTTTTTCTATCTTCTATTCTTATATTTTTCTTTCTACTAGCTATCTCTTTTTTATAGTTTTTTTTTCTATCTTTTATGCTCTATTTTCAATTCTCTGTTTTTTTATTCTACAACTAAAATGTAAAACAAAATATATTTAAATTTTGTTCCTTCCAATTCCGAATATGTGTTTGTATTCTATGACAGATGCGTGTGTGTATTTGGTTTTGAAGAGGGACTTTAACCTTGTGTTCATTCGTCCCTTATGACAGATGCGTATTTCGACCTCCAATGTAAGGCCGCCTTCAGTTTCTCGTACTTGTCTCGACTTATTAAAATATTTTGAACATCAGTGTACACGAGGGTAATGACACCCAGCGTTATCGGTGCATCCTAGAGTCGCATGCAACATTGCATTTGAAAGAGCAATGAACACATTATTGGCTGGGTTCATCAGCAGCTCCACCGCCAAAGAGACTCAACCGATGGCGATGACACGAACCTGATTTCTCCTTCCCTATCCCTAGCAGGATATCCCATCCAATGTTATTCACAAACGGAGGCAGGTATGCCTTTCTCTCGGTATCGTTGGACCGGACCAAACCGAACCAGTTCCAACCGCGCCGCCAAGATAATCTCCTCGTAATAAGTCAAACAATCTTCTGCTTGGGCATCATCGAAAACATAGAACTCACGTTAGCAAATTGCACTCCCTTCTTTATCACTATGGAACGGAGCAGCCTGGACCTGAAGTGGCTCTGCCCAAGTCGATGCTCTTTGCCAGCCAGCGGCGAGTTAATCGGCTGCTCCTCGACCACTCGGGGGAAAAGGTGTGACTTTTAATTTATTGCCATTTGGCCGCGTAGTTGCTCCATTTTACTCTCCCGCACTTAGCTCGCGTACGGAACGGAGTGGAAGGATCCGACCAGAACCTGAGGTTTTAATGAAGGGAGCAATTACTGGTGCAAGTGCTCTCTACGCGATTGCGCAGATAAGGGGGTAATTTCAGTAGAGTTCGATGGTTGGTATGTTGCTCGGCAGAACCTGTTCTATTGAGAATGGCGATTAGAGTTCTTTGTGCGGCGGTTCAGAGCAAAGTTTGCTGAACGGAAAGAGCGCATGTAAGTTTCTAGGAATGCTGTTAAAGGGGTTTGGATCAATTTGAGCTCACCGAAGAAAACACGGTGTCACAAACGGATAAAGAACTTTGTTCGAGCCCAGCGGTGTGGGTCGAAAAGCAGCGGACTGTATGGTCAATTTGCGGGGGCAAACACGGCGGAACACTTCGCGACGGGAGGATCACTCTCGCGGAAGGGGATTTGGCAAGGGCCAACTTTTCTTGGGTTTAGGAAAACGGAACACAGACGGCTACGCTTAGACACTAGATTTATTCTCTCTTCTTTTCTACATTAGTTTTGTAATTTTTAACTTTCACTGCTGTGGCTGTGACGCGACCGATCGGTAGTGCGGTTGAAACTTGTCTGATGCAACCGTTGCGGCTGCTGTTGCTTGGAGCTCGGGGAGAACAGCGAACAGACATACGTTCGCAGGTGTCGGTCACGCTGGCGGACGCGTGGCGCTCGCTGATAGGCTGTACGGTTTTCTGGTTGTGATGCTTTCAGTGGTTCTCGCTTCCGTCGGGAAACGGAACATACTCCCCCCGTTGAGGGCACTCAACAGTCCTTACGGACCGCCAAGACAGGAACCAGCTCGTTGTCTTCAATTGGTAGCACGGAAATTTTGTTGATTGGACGACGGAAAGTAGCTCCACCAGTAAACACGTTGACAGCTCGGACTAAGCCGTCGTCGCCGGGGTAGACCGCTGCTATGCGACCCATCTTCCAAACCAGCGGAGGCTGATTTCGATCGTGGAGCAGAACTACCATGCCCTTCCGGATGTTCGGCACAGTTCGAAGATTCTTCTTTCTTGGGTGTAACGTGTTCAGGTATTCCCGGCTCCATGCGCGCCAGAAGTGCTCGCGCATGAGCTGGAGGTGCTGCCATCGATTCAAGCGGGTTGCTTGAACGTCTTCTAATGAAGGTTCGGGCATGGCTGTGAGCGGACGGCCGATCAAATAGTGGGCACGTGTGATCACCAGCGGGTCCGCAGGATCGTTGGAGATGGTGAACAGTGGGCGGGAGTTCAATACCGCCTCGATTTCGACCAAGACGGTGGTTAGTTCTTCGAACGTTAGCTTGACGTTACCGACGATGCGCTTGAGGTGGGTTTTCGCAGATTTAACCGCGGCCTCCCAGAGGCCGCCGAACTCCGGTGCGTCGGGTGGGATGAAATGCCATTCGATTTCGCGGCTGCGACAGAAATCCTCGATGGTCGCCACGGACTGCTGATCTTGAAACTGACGGAAGAGCTCGTTCATCTCGTTGTGCGCACCTCGGAAATTGGTCGCGTTGTCCGAGTGTAGCTGCTGAATCATTCCTCGTCGTCCGATGAAACGTTTCAGCGACGCCAGGAAGGCATCGGTACTCAGATCGGATACGGCTTCTAGGTGCACGGCCTTGGTAGTCATGCACACGTAGACGGATACATATGCTTTGATCAACGCTGGACGGCGTGCTCCTTGCTTGATGGTGAACGGGCCGGTGTAATCCACACCGGTGACGGCAAAGGGAGGTGAGGGTACAACCCTTGCGGCGGGCAAATTACCCATTAGCTGGCTGGTATTGCTTGGGTTGACTCGAAAGCATGTTACACACTTCCGAGTGATCGATCGGATGGTAGAGCGAGCGTTCAGGAGCCAGTATCGTTGGCGCATGGCATTCATCAGGCCGGTCTGCCCGATATGAAGCAGCTCGACATGCATCTGCCGAACCAACAGACGTATCACCGGATCCCTGTCCGGCAGGATGATGGGGTGCCGACTCTCGAAAGGTAGCTGGGAACGATCCAGACGGCCACCCACTCGCAGGAGATCATCGGAGTAGATCGGACGGAGGTTGGCGAGTCTCTTACAGGGTTCGTTGGTGCTAACTCGCTGAATCTCGTCCGCCAAATGAACGAGTTGGACTACGTGGATAATCGCTTCAGTGGAACGACGCAATTCGCTGACGGTCAAGTGTCGGCTTGTTTCGCGCTGGATTCGAGGTCTTTGGCAGTTCCGAATGAACCGCAGAACGTACCCCATGATACACTGGATGGCCCGAAAACTGCTGAACTTGGAGAAAAAGGGAAATGGTTCGATACTTACAGCCGGGCTGGCTATCACTCCTTTCATTTCGGGTAGCTGATCATCTGGAACGAGCTCGGGCGAGTCGATGTCGTACACCACTCTATGGAGAAAATCGGGCCCATTCCACCAGAGGCTGTTAGTCTTCAGCGTTTCGGGTAGTTGGCCTCGGGACACGATGTCAGCTGGGTTTCGTAGAGATCGGATGTACTCCCATCGGTAGGCATTAGTGCTTTCTTGGATAACAGCCAAGATAACAGCTATTCGGTTTCGTACGAACAGCTGTAGCTGATTGAGCGGCTTCCTTATCCAGGCTAGGACAATCGTACTGTCGCACCACAGCACAATTTCCCGGAACGTCATATCCAGGGCTGGTAACACCTTCTGCACCAACCGGGAGAGCAGGAGAGCTGCACACAACTCCTTCCGAGGAATGGAAAGGTCATGCAGCGGAGCCAACTTCGATTTGCTGGTGAGGAGTCGTAACTTCGCAGAGCCGTCGGTAAAGAGGCTTCGCAGGTAGATACAGGCCCCGTACGCCACGGTTGAGGCATCGGAGAACCCATGCAGCTCGTATGCAATCACTCCGTCGAATGTTACGCATCTTGGAATGTCAATGTGGTGCAACTGTGACAGCGAGGTTTGCAATTCGTACCACTCTTGCGCCGTGACTTCGTCGACTGGATCGTCCCAGCCGGTCTTCAACTGCCAAAGTCGCTGAGCCAGGAGCTTCGCCAACACTATGACCGGCGACACCAGGCCCAGAGGGTCGAAGAAGTTGGCGATCTCCGAATAAATCGTTCTTTTCGTCACTTGTTGATCAGCTTCAGCTGACGGCTTCGGATGGTTGGCGATGAACAAGGTGTCGGCACCCGGGTCCCAGAGCAGACCGAGTACTTTGATGGCCTCGTTCACTCCTCGTTCTTCCATTGGCAACTTTTTCTCACGGTCTTCTTCGGGAATGTGCTCGAGAAATTCCTCGGAGTTCGAGCACCACTTGTGGATCGGGAACCCTCCTTGCTGGAGTAGCTGCTGGAGTTGTCGTTGGGCCTCGATGGCTTCTTCCACCGAGTCTGCACCGGAAAGCACGTCGTCCATATACGTTTCTTCCTTCACGATGCGAGAGGCGATTGGGTAGGCACCGCCGTCTTCTTCCACCAGTTGCACCAAGCACCGTGTGGCTAGGAATGGTGCCGATGCTGTACCGTAGGTAACGGTACATAGCTCCAAGACCCGCAGCGGTTGCGACGGGTGGGGTCTCCAGAAGATCCGCAGGAAACGCCGGTCTTGCATCGCGTGTAGAACTTGGCGGTACATTTTGGAAACATCTCCGGAGAAGGCAATCTTGTACTTCCGGAACCGCAGGACGATGAAATGCAAGTCGTTCTGTACTACGGGTCCTACCTGTAGCACTTCGTTCAGGGACAGCTCGGATGGCGACGACTTGGCGCTGGCGTCAAATACAACACGGCATTTCGTGCTCGAGCTTGACGGCCGTAATACCGCGTGGTGCGGCATGTAGTACGATGGCTGGTTTGGAGGGTCTTCGGCTTCACGGACTTCGTGGCAGTGTCCAAGAGCTTCGTACTCTCGAAGGAACTCCACATACTGTGCCTGCAATTCCGGGTTGCGGGCGAGTCGTTTCTCCAGCATCAGGAACCTCTTGAGTGCCAGAGCGCGACAGTCGTCTAGCTGGTCGATGTTTTCCTTGAACGGTAGCTGCACGATAAACCTTCCATTCTCGTCTCGCTGGTACGTGGAAAGGAAGTGGGCTTCGCATGCCAACTCTTCGGTCGAAAGCTTGGGTACATCGGGCACTTCTTCGATTTGCCAGAACTGCTGCATCATTCGCTCGATGTCGTTCACGGAGGCATGACTGGCTTGCAGCGACACGTTGGATACTAGCGGTTCAACGATGACACCAGATACGATCCACCCAAAGTATGTGTCTCGCAGGAGCGGAAGGTTGTCCGCTAGATTCAGCTGGCTTGGCTTCAAAATGTCGAAGAAAAGTTCTGCGCCGATCAGTAGGTCCACCTTGTCTGGTGTGTGGAACTCTGGGTCGGCTAGAACCACTCCATCGGGGATCTCCCACTGGGCAACGTCGATTTTGGACGAAGGAATCGTGCCCGTCACTCTCGGCGTTACCAGACACTCGAGGCTGGCCTGGAAGCTAGAAACTCGAGACTTGATCTTCAGGGTTACCTTGTCGCGAGCCAGGGTGCGCAAGGCGTTGATGCCAGTAATCGGGACGTTGGCTGGTTGTTTTGGGAGATCAAGGCGATTGGCCAGTTCTTCGGTGACGAAATTTACCTGGGAGCCGCTGTCCAGCAGGACACGGCATGGATGCGGACGGTTCTTTTTGTCAAATGCTTGCACCACTGCGGTAAGCAGCAGTACCCCAATGCTGTGCACTGGACATTTCGATGGGGACCGCCACAGATTTCGCAGGCTTGCGATACCGTAGCGGAAACTGCATGGCTCTTCTGGGGTGGATTCTTCGGAAGCGGCTGGAGCTGCTTCGGCTTCTCCTTGGGATTCGCTGGATGGACGGCTGCTTCGCAGTTTTCCAGGATCTGGCACCTGGACTTCAGGAAGTCGATGGTTTGAGAGTACTTGGGAAGCTCTCCTTTCTTCTGGCCACCTTCCCAGGCCTTTCGGGTTGACTTGTCCAGCGCGGAGACAATCAGATACACGATGATGTGTTCCGATAGTCCAGTCATGTTTTGGTCGAGGTAACGAAGACTTTCTACATGGCGAGTGGCTTCGTTCAGGAGCGCTCGCAGTTCCTTGTGCGTCTCGGAGGTCATCTTCCTGAGGGACAGCAACCCACGGATGTGAGTCTCCACGATGACACGTTGATTCTCGAAGCGGTCGGTCAAAATATCCCAAGCGTAGTCATAGTCACCATCGCTAAGGACCTTCGTATCCAGTGCACCAGCTGCCTCGCCGATGAGCGCCTTGTCGAGGTGATAGAGCTTTATGGCGTCACTATCCCCCGAGTTGTCCATGAGATCTTGGAAGATCGCCTTGAACTTGGGCCAGGCGGCGTAGGTCCCATCGAACGTCGGAATCGGCGCCTTCAGTGGTTGTTGCTGGATAATCACTTGAGGCGCTGCTGTACTTACCGGAGTTGCTGGAGAACTCGCTGTTTTCGCTGCCAAAATCAGTGCTTCGACAACGTTGGAGGCGGCGTAGTACATGTCTTCGTAGTCTCCATACTCCTTCTCTTGTTCCTCGATCGCTTCATCCGGTACTAGTCCCACTATCTGGGTGTGGATTTGGCTGAACTCGGCGTCGGTAGCGGAGAGCTTTTTGGAAAGCACGCTCAGTTGGGCCAAGCCGATTTCCTGGTTACTGGCCAGTGTACGGTTAATCCTCACCAGCTTCATTTTCACTTGGGCACGCTGCCGAACGGCTTTCTCAAACTCCTTCCTTGTTGCGTCATCCATTGCCGTTTCCCACTCAGCAAATCCGTGGAACGACGGAGTAGAGCTAGCCACGGATGCGGATTCTGGAACCACTTCTCGGTGCTGCTGATCAGCACTGTCGTTTTCTTTTTGCTGCAACCGCGTCACAGGCATTAATCACTGTTTGTTTCTTCGCGCTCTTCTTACTCGGGATTGCGCGCAGTTTATCACTTTCGGACGCGTTTCGAAACTGTTTTCGTCGCGACCACGCACTGCACCAACTTGTGCAACTTTTACGCAAACGCACTCAAAAAACACTCGCGACGATGTTTTCGTGGTTTACTGTTCAGTCCAAACTTTTTTCTGCTCGGGCACTCACAGCAGCAGCGTTTTCATTTGGTCCACTTTCCACTTTGGTCCAACCAAGCGTAGCTCGTCTCGTGTTCGTCAAACACGCACAATCATGCACAGCGTCTGTTTCACCACGGAGGATGCCAACGACGCGGGCGGTCGACGGCTCGATCCAGGCAGGATCGTCACTTTTCCCCTGCACCACTCGGGCGGCGGCACAGTTGAGGGATTTTCTTTGGGAATTACACGCGGATGGTGGTGCGATTCAGGCAGAATCGTCTTCACTTTCACTACACTTTTCTTGGCGGATTTGCCACTCGGGCGGCGGCACAATCCAAGGGAATTTCACGGGGTGGTCTTGTGGGATTCACCGCTCGGTCGACGGTCGAATCCGGGCAAAATCTTCACGGGAAATCACTTCACAGATGTTCGAGCCCAGCGGTGTGGGTCGAAAAGCAGCGGACTGTATGGTCAATTTGCGGGGGCAAACACGGCGGAACACTTCGCGACGGGAGGATCACTCTCGCGGAAGGGGATTTGGCAAGGGCCAACTTTTCTTGGGTTTAGGAAAACGGAACACAGACGGCTACGCTTAGACACTAGATTTATTCTCTCTTCTTTTCTACATTAGTTTTGTAATTTTTAACTTTCACTGCTGCGGCTGTGACGCGACCGATCGGTAGTGCGGTTGAAACTTGTCTGATGCAACCGTTGCGGCTGCTGTTGCTTGGAGCTCGGGGAGAACAGCGAACAGACATACGTTCGCAGGTGTCGGTCACGCTGGCGGACGCGTGGCGCTCGCTGATAGGCTGTACGGTTTTCTGGTTGTGATGCTTTCAGTGGTTCTCGCTTCCGTCGGGAAACGGAACAAACTTCATACCGGCTATTCATCGAATCATTTAAGCAACTCTAAGTCAAATAAATCAACTTGAATATTCAAAGCGGTGAATGTGCTGGTATTCAACCAGACCACGCTGAGTTTATCTGGGTTCGATTCCAGGTTGGTTCTCAAGATGTTTTCGTAATAGAAATATACTATCTTCTATCTTCTGTTTTTATCTTCTATCTTCTGTCTTCTGTCTTCTGTCTTCTGTCTTCTGTCTTCTGTCTTCTGTCTTCTGTCTTCTGTCTTCTGTCTTCTGTCTTCTGTCTTCTGTCTTCTGTCTTCTGTCTTCTGTCTTCTGTCTTCTGTCTTCTGTCTTCTGTCTTCTGTCTTCTGTCTTCTGTCTTCTGTCTTCTGTCTTCTGTCTTCTGTCTTCTGTCTTCTGTCTTCTGTCTTCTGTCTTTTGTCTTCTGTCTTCTGTCTTCTGTCTTCTGTCTTCTGTCTTCTGTCTTCTGTCTTCTGTCTTCTGTCTTCTGTCTTCTGTCTTCTGTCTTCTGTCTTCTGTCTTCTGTCTTCTGTCTTCTGTCTTCTGTCTTCTGTCTTCTGTCTTCTGTCTTCTGTCTTCTGTCTTCTGTCTTCTGTCTTCTGTCTTCTGTCTTCTGTCTTCTGTCCTATCTTCCATCTTCTATCTCCTATTAATTTCTATTCAAGTTTCAAATGTCAACAACACCAATCAAACCGGAAAGTTGCAGCCATCATTCAAATGGTCCAAACGCTCTCAATCTCCCGCCACCACGGCCGATCTCCCATAATCGTTTTTTAATTGAGTGTAAAATTTATTACCGAAAATACCACTCGATTTGGAAGCGCATCACTCGTTGGATGCATCCCATCACAATCATCGTCGTGCATCTTCGAACATATCCATCTGATGATGCTGGCGCGCGCGTGACGTATCGCGTGCAAATCAGCTTGTGGTGGATCATTAACCCCTTAGTTTTTCTTGCTCTTCAAAAAGAAGCTGATGGCATCTTCAGTGAGACTGTGAGTAAACACGTTTCGCGCACTAATCGCATCCCAATGATCCTCGCATTTTTAATGGTTTGCTTGCATCAACCGACAACGCAACCAACAAACGATCGGAGGGTAAACTGCCTCCATCCTCCAGTCATGTGTACTGATGTCATTTAGGCACTAAGGAATTGACACTTAGTGCAAGGAAGAGCGTCATTTATGTTAATTCTTGCGTTTCAGGTGGAATATTTTGCTCTCGAGGAGACGAAGACCCGGGATGTTAAAAATTTGCAATTAAGAAACCGCGGTGATGGTGGACCTCTCGTAGCGTACGGCTTTTAGTGGTGAACAAAGTTTTTTTTCATGCAAACGTGGTTCAATACGTGTTCTGGCTTTTTTGCCAGCAAGACTCAAGGAATATCGTGTACTTGAAGATGAGCAGGATAGAGATATACAGATCTGTAAGGTGCCATTAACCTGTGACCCTACAACTCATTATGCAGCATGCACTGAAGCCAGTTTGCTGTTTTGTAGTTCGAGGGCTCAGACTCAGGATTCGGCGAATAGTAGATGTTCTGCAATTGAAGTTAGCCAGGATGAACGTGAGACCCCTAACTAGGACATAATGTGCTGCACATAAACCATAAATTACCTACCACCACGTGCACAGCTAAACCAAACCACACTGCGGGTTTGGCAAAGTCAATTAAAAGCTCTGATTGCCCGAATGAAATCGATTCCGGTTAATGATCCACAAAATTATGCCTCTCGGTTCGTCTTCACCGGTCAGCTACTTACGGCGATGTGGGGTACACGGTACGGTGGAAGTAGTTTCATGTAGTAAAAAAAGCACAAATTGCTGCAACGTCCGCAATCACAATTCGTTGCTTCTGCTGCTTCATTAAGCACACAAATGAATCTCAGTGCAGCCAGTAGTGCTGGCCACTACCAGGAAAAAACACCAGCAGTAGCATCTAAATAGAGGCAAGTGCTTACCTGGCTACCACCCGGGTGCTGGAGCTGGTGTGTGAAAATCAAACCGTCCAATCCAATCAAATCACGAACGCGCATCAAGCGATGATCGACGTTCAATTGATCAATCGATCTGCTCCGCACCCCACCTGTCTACTGCTACTAGGTAACCGTACAACCTCCCCCAGCGCAGTAGCGCTCGAAAGCATCAATTTTCATATAAACTCTACTCAACTACTGTGTCGTACTGACTCGGTCATGGAGGCCAACAACCATCAGAGAAGTATCACGCAAACTCGAAAACGGAAGAAGATTTAGCACACGAGCGATTCGCAGCCGGATGGATATGGTAGGTTCCAGCAGTAGCCAGTAAACCATGAATGTGACCTTCGCGATCGTGTGTCTCCTCCGACGCAATGCGGTGGTGGTGGCGTGGTAGTGAGGCCATCATTTGGCTTCCTTCTAACATTTTTTTCTCACTTAACTTTTGTAAAAGGCGTATGAAAAACAGAATTTACTTCTTCAAAAAAATGTAACTCGGAAATGGTTTGTTGGATTGAAATGATGTCTCAAAAATGATTTAGGATATTTAAGGACTTCAAAAAAAAAAAAAAAAAGACAGAGGATAATATTCATTGCGGATGTTAGATGTTATATGACATATTTAATTTTCCAAAAAAACCTAACCTTTCGTTTTTTTTTATTTTTTTTCTGTGGAAAACTGGCTTTCAGATTCAAAACTTGCCTAGTAGTCAAATTTCGTCAAATGTTTCTAGCTCTTATTTCTCATTTTTTTTTTATCTATTTTAAAACAAGCAGAAGATAGTAAATCAAACCGTTCGTAAATAACATAAAATTAAAAGAAAAAAAAACAACAACACCCAAAAAAAAAGAAAAAAAAAAACTTGTTAAATGTTTTTTATGACGGTCTGAAATCGGTCAAACATGTGTAAAAAATGATCATTTTTTACTTAAACAGTTAGACCAGTGGTGCTCAGGCTGAAAGATACCGCGGGCCAAATTTACAATTTGGGATCGACCGGCGGGTCGCATAGAATATCGATGAACAAAAACAACAAAAAGAACCATTTTACAACTGATTTATTGAAAATCTAAACCGATGAGAACTTGTGTAAGGGTCAAACTTGCTTCATGTAGTTTTTATTTTTCGTTAAGTGACAAAAATTGACTAATAACTGTGGATCTACAATATATTTAGCAGAAATTTAGATTCATAGGCTTGCTTTAGAAAAATGTTTGAGTTTCAAATTGAAATTTGGATTGCCCTGAAGCCAGTTCAGAAATTTCTCAAGCAACTTTTATATGAATTTCTTCAGAATCGCTCCAAAAAAGCTGGATCTTCTTTTGAACTTTATTCTGTAGTTGGTCCAGAAGCATTTCAAGCAATTTCTTTAACAACTTATCTTGAAATTGCTTATTCAAAAAATGTTTTGGAGTTTCTTTTAGTATTTCTAGAATTCCCTTGGAACGCCTCCAAGAACTTTTTTTGAATTTACCTTTGGAATTGCTCTGAAGTTACTTTACGAATTTTTCATGAATCTTTTCCAAGTATTTCTTCTAGAATAGCTTCCGGATTTTTCCTGAAGCTTCTCTAGAAATTTTCCTGGAGTTTCTCGAAGATTTTAGTAAAGTATTTCTATAAGTCTCTTCTGGAGTTGCAGCTAAAGATTTTTTGAAGTCTTTTAAAAATATCTTGAAGTTTTCTATGAACTTCAACATAAACCAGAATGTTGAAACATATTTCCCAAAGTGCCTCCAGGAATGCTCCTATGCTGCTATCAAAATTTATCCTAAAGATGCTCCAGATTTTTTTCTGCTTGATATTCTTTACAATTATTTCTGACAGATTCTTAAAAATTATCTTTTAATGTTGCTTCAAGATTAATGTTCAGATTTTCCTCAGACGTTTCTACAATTGATCCTGGAATCTTGTTTGTAGTTTTCAGAAAATATTTTGTTGCTCCAATTTTCTTCTAAAGTTGTTTGAGATATTTCATCTACAGTGGCACTGTGACACCAGAACTATTTTTTTCGTGACTGGTTTTGTGGCTTAGCTATACGACGCCGGAATATTTCGGAGTCGTGAGTTCGAATCTTACCGGAACGGATTGTTCTTTTTGTATTTTTAACATTTTATTTGTGTAACTGTAACACTGTAAAAGTTGATCAACTAAACTTTTTTGTTCGATTTCTTAAGAAACTGAACGAGTTATTCCAAAAAAATCGTTCATAAATTTCTGTACGTCTAAAAATACTTCGCGGGCCGCATCTCAAGGCTTGGAGGGCCGCATGCGGCCCGCGGGCCGCAGGATGAGCACCACTGAGTTAGACAATAAAAGGAAAAAAATCAAATAACATTTTACAAAATGTCCCCTTCATTTTTCTTTTTTTTATTTTTTTCAATGCACTGCAATTTTAGTGCGGTTGAGTGTAGAATTAATGAACACAGTACGCAGAATCTATTTCTATTTTTTTTCTTTGGCCGGTTTTAAAAACTGACGAAAAATAATGATTAAATATAGAGAAAAAAATAGTTAGAGACATTTGACTATCCTGGGCTAATTTTGAAGCTGGAAATCAGTTTTCTTCAGAAAAATAATAAAAAAAACTTGAATCTATATGGCATTTATCATAGCTTCGCATGAATATTACTATCAGTGTATTTTTTTTTCTGAAAGTCCTGTAAACATCCTAAAACACCCTCCATGACATCATTTAATTCCAACAAACCGCTTTCGAGTTAATTAAAAAAAAAAAAGTTATTTTTCAAAGGTAAAATTTATTTAATTTAATTTAATAAGGTTTTTTCATACGCCTTTTGCAGAAGCTAGGCGAGGAAAAATAATTATGTGTTAATGCAATAGTATATTATTCATGAAATCCAGCGCATGAACATAATCTAGTTCAAATTGATTAATATACAGTCAAAAATGGTAGTTTTTCATGTTTTGAGCTGAAAATAATCTTTAGGTTGAGGTACTTACATTCCGTGAACATTCATGTTTTGCAAAGTAAATAAAAAAGGTTGATATGTCGCGTGAGGTTTCAGAAATGATTGCAAAATAATTCCTTTCCTCTGGGATGATCCAAGTTTCTAGAACATCTCGTGCGCTGTCCAATATTTATGTTACGCACAACGAAGTATCTTAAATTTCAACACCCGATTCAGCTATGACCCCATGTACCCTATGAGCTACTTGTAAATAGTTCTGCTGTGGGAGTGTCCAGAATAACCACTTCCCGCAGCAGTGTTTTTCTTGTTTTGCTTAGATTTTTTATTTGGTTTATCGATAAATTAAAGTGTTTCTCATTTTTTTTTCTTCAAAGATTAGCATTAGATTTATTTTAAAAAATTCTGCTTGAAAATTCACCAGGTTTTATTAATCATTTTTACCACGATTTCATAGCATATTTTTGTTGGAAACATCTAGATTTTTTTCTCAGCGTATTCGCTCAATGAGACGGAAACTTCCTCAGCAAATTATGCTCAATATTTCACTTAGATTCATAATCATTTTTGATTTTTTTTAATTTGAGGCAGACCTCAAGTATTCCGCAATGAATGTCTTCAAAACACTTTTTCTCCACAAGTTTTTGGAATAAGTTCTCTAAAAATACCCAAAGTGTTACAGAGTCTACAAATATTTCACTAGCTTTTTTGCTCAAGACTGTATTTATAAGTCCATCTTCTATTTCTTCTATGCTTATGCGGGCTGCAAATACTTCCCGAGAAAATCTGCCATAAATTCTGCAGAATCCTCTGTTAGTGGTCTGTCTATAAATATTTCAAGATTTTCCACAAAAAAAAAACAAGAAATCAGTTCTGAGTATTCTGAGTAAAAGGATTTTTTATACATAAATACCTTCTAGAAGTCGTCAATGAATGTTTTCACGATTTTTTCATACCTTTTTTTTTGGTAATTATTGAATAAAGTTATCAACAATTTCTTTAGGTTCCAATGGTTTTCAACCCATTCCCTCCAATTGCAAGATCGCTACCTCTTACTATGCCAGGTGAGCTTGAATCTCTTTCGCACCCCGGTGGGGAATTTATTTATTTTTTTTATGTATTTTTTTATAATATGTTTTAACAAACGAATCTCTTATGGTTTCTTCACAAATAAGACGCCTTCCAAACATTCAATAAATTAAAAAGGAATTTATACTGGAATTGCGTTAACACATTTGTCCGTGAATTTTTAATAGTGATTCATCCTGAAAATTATGGTAAAAATTCTAACAAATTTATCTTGATCATTTTCGAGGATTCCAGTTAGTACGAAATATACATTCTTTATGAAAAACTTTTTTTTCCGAAATTTTAGGAATTATTATCCAACATTGTTTTTTTGAAATCAACCAGAAAATTTCTTTGGGACGACGCACAGCAGTTTCTCTGGTGAATCGTAGATTAGATTATTGGAGAGATTTGCAGCCTGGGGCATTTTGTAGATATGTACATAAAGTATTTAAAAAAAAATATCAATATTTCTCCAGTGATGGTTTGGTGATAGATGGTGATGAGAAATGGTTTGTTTTATTTTCAAAAAATCTTTCTCAACGGGTTTTCCAAATTTTAACGAAACTGCTCTTAGTTTTCAGTATTTCTATTTTATGAGGAACTGCTCAAAGACGTTTTTTAAAGTTTATTGAATATTGTTTTTGTACTCCTGCTATATATTATTTTTCATGAGTAGCCTTAAGACGAAACTGGATCCAGTTTTCACATTTTTTTTAATTTTTTATTAAATAATGGAGCAATACTTTCAAAATCGATTTCGATGCACATTTAGAGAAAATGCAAGGTAACTCCTGATTTTTTTTTGTGGAAAATATTTGTTATGTTTCCACAAATCATTTTTTACGAAATTTTGGGTAAACATAATTTGTATAAAAAATGAGAAGCATTTTCCACCAGAAAAAAAATCAGAAGATGGCTTGGTACTTCTACTAAATGTGAAAGGAAACCTTTTGACAGTTTTAATTCGTTATTTATCAAAACAAAAAATCAAAAACAAAAAAAAAAAAGATAATGCACTGGCGTTACTAGTTTTATGTAAAATTGGATTCACTTCCACATTCTGTTTCTTTGATCAATAATGGTGCAATTGAAAAAATGATTTCAGATCCCTGGCCAAGTTCGCAGGGGTTGACGGTATTAAAGTGAAGGAGTTTCATTTTGATTATTGTAATGTAGTGTTCTTTAGTGAAACATATCACCTTTTTAACACTTTAATGCGCCTCCAACGGTTCATCACGAACCGGCTGCTGCAGATGGAGTATGGCTGATCATATGCATCAGACATGCTCGATAAACACGGAGGAACCGCTGGGGCTCAGTAGAGTCTATTCCCAAGCAATAGTTCCAAGCCGGTTGGATTTGAGAAGGTTTTGAAGATCGTTAAAAATCCTAATAATAGTATTATAGGATTTGTGACAGGTTTTGGAACCTTTTACAGCCAGCTGACGTCAAAATGTTGTTTGGGCTCTATTTCCCACGTTTCTCGGTTGATTTTGATTAGTTATTTATTAATGTCAGAGTCGCTTTTTTCGATTTTTTACAATGTTAGTTGGTCATATTTTCTTTAAATAAAGCAATTAAAATCGACCGAAGAATTAATAGTGGGAAGGAGATTTGCAGCACTTAATTATGCTGATAGATTCGAAGCTAACGTGCGAACACTTAAACGCATTGTTGACGTCAATGCGTTCGACGTGACATTTTGGACAAAAACTGACTGCTTTTTATTAACTGAACAACGTTACTTGTGTATGACTAGGTTGACATTTCTAGGCTACGCTTGAGAAAATGACATGGTTTATGTAGGTAGGACCGATAGGACAATTGAACGAATTTTAATATTTTTCATAGTATTTGTAGGGGGATGAATACATAATAGTTGACATGCAATCTTTATTATTTTGAAATTTTATTGCAATTAACTGACCAACTTGGCGCATTTTTGTTCAACTCTTAGATGGTATTATGACACCAACAGAAAAATATCAGAAGTTCAGTTACATGTTTCTGTGGGTTTTGAACCGATGACAATTTATGGAAACAAGAGATGAACACAGAGAAGTAGAAAACGATTAGCGAAATCAAGAAAATAATTTGACACAGGATCGACTATATTTTAACATACAGGGTTCGATTGATTCGATGAAAAAAAAATACAAACATACGACAACTGACTTCACGAGAAGAAAAACATATTGAACCATACCTCAAAATCAAACAAGAAGACAAACACAAGCCGTGTGACCATAACACTACATAGGCAAATCCTGACTGACTGACCAATTGAAAACTTCCCAACTTTCTACCGTAACTTTCTGAGTCAGTAGGCAACAGTGTCTTAATGGATATCATTTTCCTCGTACGGCTGGCAAACTGCTTCTGAAAGATTACGTACTCTTTTCTATCTTCGGGTCTAGTGTAGAGGTTTCAACTCTATTCAGAGTGCAGCTAGAAACCTAGCAAAAAAAAAACTTGGGCTTTTATCTCAAAGATTGAACATATGTTTTTGAAATTTTGGACACCTCACAAATTGCGAAAAGTGTGGGAAAATATTCAATTTTTTCTCTTATTTTTGCGCAAATATATTCTTTTCCAGAATGCTCATGATATAGGAAAATTATTTTTATCAAGAAAAATTCCCTCCGCAGTTTAAGGCGATTCTTGAAAAAGAAAAAAAGGGCATTTTTCGAGGAACTCTTTTTTTATGCGTTATCAAAGAACGATTACGCAAATAATACATGAAGTTGAAAATTTGTTTTTTTTTTTAAAATTGGGTATGTATTTAAATCTATTGAAGAGGTAGTTTTACCAGAGAACGGAATTTTATAACCTCTTAAGATATTTAAAACAGAGCGTCAAAGTTCGACCAAAAAGTAGGTGTTTTTTGGGATAGACCATATTCTAAATTTTGGAGGTTTTTCTATCCAAAATAAGATCTTTAAAAGTCGGTATTGAGTGATATGTTATGTGTACATAACTGCTAGTTTTTAATTATTATTTTCCAGATTTTTCCCCGTACATTTTTTTTGCTACAAATTATTGAAACGTTTAAAAAATTAAAAAAAATGCAGTTTGTACAGATTGTTATTTTGTGTGGTATACTGATAGAACCATATTTTCAATAAAACTTAACATTTTTCAAATATCTTCAAGCTGTTCTAAACTTAACTATATTGTGAAGATTTCATAGAAGAACCGGAATAAAAAGACCAAACATGCTTCGAGATAGAGCATTTGTAACGTTTATAGTTAATTTCCGATACAGTCCTAATATGGCATTTATTATAGGTTCACATGAATAATACTATCAGTGTATTTTTTTTTAAAGTCCTGCACACATCCTGAAATAGCATGACACCATTTCAATCCAACGAACCGCTTTCGAGTTAAATTTATTTAAACTGTTTTTTTTACTTAAATAAGCTTTTTTCATACGCCTTTTGAGGAAGCTAGGCAAGGAAAAATAATTATGTGTTGATGCAAAAGTAAATGATTCGTGAAATCCAGCGCATGAACATAATCTAGTTCAAATTGATTATTATCCAGTCAAAAATGGCAGTTTTTCATGTTTTGAGCTGAAAATGATCTGTAGGTTGGGGTACCAGTTAACCTAGCGGTTAAGGTTATGGATCGCCAATCCTGAGACGGCGGGTTCGATTCCCGTTCCGGTCGGGAAAATTTTCTCGACTCCCTGGGCATAGTGTATCATTGTACTTGCCTCACAATATACAAATTCATGCAATGGCAGGCAAAGAAAGCCCTTCAATTAAAAACTGTGAAAGTGCTCAGAGAACACTAAGTTGAAGCGAGACAGGCCAAGTCCCAGTGGGGACGTCGAGCCATAAAGAAGAAGAAGAAGAGGTTGGGGTACCTACATTCCAATTCTACTTCAACATGTTTTGCAAAGTTATTAAATAAGTTTGAAATGTCGCGTGAGGTTTCAGAATTGATTGTAAAACGATCACTTTCCTCTGGGTTGATCCAGGTTTCCAGAACATCGTGCGCTGTCCAATTTTTATGTTACGCACAACGACGTATCTTAAATTTCAACATCCAATTTAGCTATGACCCCAAGTACCCTATGAGCAACTTGTAAGTAGCTCATAAGTTTATCTCCAATGTGCTTATCCAAATTGCTCTGCTCTGGGAGTTGGTCGTTGGTCTGATGTCCAGAATAACCACTTTCCACAGCAGTGTTTTTCTTGTTTTGCTCAGATTTATGATTTGGTTTATCGATGAATTAAAATATTTCTCAATTTTTTCAAGGATTAGCTTTAGATTTATTTTGAAAAATTCTGCCAGGTTTCTTAAAAATTCCACCAGGATTTTGAAATCATTTTTTTACCACGATTTCATAATTTTTTTTTTTGAAACACCTAGATTTTTTTCAAATCAGTTTATTTGCTCAATGTGACGGAAAGTTCCTCAGCAAGTTATGCTTAATAATTCACTTAGATTCAAAATCAGTTGTCCCAATTGCGAGGTGACGCAAAACCTTTTTAATTCCATAAATTTTCATTTAAAGTTTTCATGGTCTCACCATTCTTCCAAATTGTGAGGTGACACATTTCTGTGTATATTGTTCGGTTGTATGGATCACATCGCTTACCAAAGTGAATCCTTGACCTATGCAACTATCAATCCCTCCCTACTAACAAAACTCCTGCCCGTGACAACTGTGGAGGGTCCAGTAGTACATACAACCTCTAGCAGCAACGGTTATCGAACTAACATTCCTTCCCTTCCCCGGTAGACCGTAAGGACGTGGCCAGCGCCGTTATTGGCCCAATCAAGGGCCCAATAAACTTTGAGCTCTCGAAACGTGTAGATTGAGGATGGTGGCAAACCCCAAGCCCCTAGCCTATTGGTTCTCTGTGCAATTTCGCTAGCTCAGGTCAATCACGGAGTAGCAACTACGAAGTGTAGGTCACCAATGCTCATACTCATGCTTATAAAATTCCAATAACAACGAGTTCTTTTAGAATTGGTTCCTACATACAGATAAGATTCCCTGCAAACATGACTAAATAAACTTGATGGAAATATTCTTATGTTTTTGAAAGTTGCATTGGAAATTGGCCTCGATAACAAGTTTACCCAATTACTCCTTATGAGCCTTCAGGAGACCTGTTGCCGAAAATCGCTCTTTTTGGTAAAAACATTTTGTTTCGGAAATTTAAGAAATTACAGTATGACCCATAAAAAAATGCGACATTCCATTTTTTATGGTATTTGATGATTTTTAATGAAATACCTAATTAATTAAACTTTTTTTGGATTAGGATACAATAAGGAGGTCATTGTCATACAAGATCTCTAAAATTTTTGTCAAAATATTCATTGGTTACGTATATGGGATACCTTATAATTGTTAACAATTTCTAAATATAATCAAGTTTTCCTCTAATTTTCAGAGCAAAATAAACTAAGATAAAAACTTTTAAACACATAGAAACCATGAAGAAATATGTACTCTTTAATACGCCCATGTTTGAATTTTTTTTAAAATAATTTCAAATGTTTGGGAAACAAAAAATAAAAAAGGTGCTACATAATAAAAACCGTATTTAAGATAAATTAATAAAAAACTTAACACTGACAATTTTTCAAAACAATTTTTTGTCGATGAAGGCTTATAAACCTACGTTTATGATAGGTACAAATACTAAGTGCTTAAAAACAATTTCATGCTTAAAACATAATATTTTCTAAAAATTTCAATTTTCAGATAATGTTTCTTAATTTATAAGTTAATATTTTTTTCGTTCTTGTCCGACGAACCAACGAACTCCTGAAGACCTTATCCAGCCATAAAAGTACTACAGTTTTGAAAATAAAATTTGATTGGATGTGATTGAAAGAAAATTATATCCTTAAAAAACGGCCTCTGGCGCGTGAACGATTTCGACATCCATATGTTCAACATTATATTTCCAAAGGCATGTGCATGAAATCAGTCTATGTTCCTTTGCCATTATCAGATTAGTGGCTCTACTATACTATCCAATGGATACATGAACTGGTTAACCAGTTCGAAGTAGGGGAACGATGACTTTGAAAACTGTCGCATTTTTTAATGGATCATACTGTATTAAATATTTAGGAATACATTCAGAAATGTTTACAAGGAATTTCTTGGATTTTTCAAGACATCGAGCAGAAGCTATCTGCAGTTTTTTTTTTGCAATCTTAAAAAATATTATACAAAACTCTTAAAATTTTCTTCTGTCAAGTTTTTATTAAAAAAAAACAAAAATAGGATTCAGTCAGTATTTATTCTATTTAATTTTATTTTATTTTATTTTATTAGGAACTGCTTACAGCTGCTCAACATTATTGACTCAAGGGCAGTATCTAAAATTCATTCAATACTTCCGCTTGATTTTTGTTCATTAGAAACGTTAAAGAAAAGTTTCTTATGAACGAAAAATCAAGCAGAAGTAGGTACCGTAAAACGGGGTATCATTGATCAGCGAGGTAACATTGATAGGCTTGACCGACCTCATGAAATGCTCAATCAAACATTTTTAATTGAATGAGCTTCTGCTCACGAATAGTATTTCAGATTCTGCTACTATTTAGCTATTGAATGACATGGAATTCATGAAAATTGAATTTTATAAACATTGAAATAAATCGATTTTTCCTTAACTGTGTGTCTTAAAGCAATGAGATACATTCACAAACATTCATGCTACGAATGAATACTAGATAAAATATTAGGTTGGAAATCACTGTATAACTTCAATATAATATCCCAGAGTTGGCATTGATTAAGAAAACTTTTATGTGCATATTTTAAGTGCTCTTTTTCAATAAAATATAATATTTATAAAAGTAGGCTACCAATTCTTTTGGCATTGCCTACCTTATAGCGTTATTCGTGGTTTGGAGGATTTTAATCCAAAAATAACTCTAAAAGTACATAATTTATAAGAATTTGGACATCATATTTAAAACCAGAGAACCCAAATTGAGTATATAAGGATATTTTCAACAAAAATGAACATTGTTTACACAGGCGATCAATGTTACCCCAAATCGACAAAATCAAAAATTAGATTAAAAAGCCAATTTAACCATATTTCAAGGCTTCACAATAGTAGATAAACGCATACTCAGAGTGCCAGTACTTGTTTTAAAAATATAAAACATGAAACTTTTGCTTTAACAAGAGCATTATTCAAGAAAGATCGAAAATTTTGATCAACGTTACCCCGGATTACGGTACTTATTTTTTTTTTTCGTTAGACACGTCAAGGAAATGAAGACCTGTAACGTGGGTGGAACACCTCAGAACGGTGCGTTATGGCGTAAGACTTACCACACGGTGTGTCTGGTAGAACAAATTTATTACAAAAAATGGGCATCGCTAATTTTTACGCTACGTGAAAGTTGACGCTACCAGCTTTCATTCAAGCCCAACATCGAAATATTCCATCGGGGGAACTTTTTCATACAAAAATTGGGTATGTTTGTTAAGTAGAAATAGGGATTAATTTGGAACCGTGCATTTTGTATGGGGAAAAACAGTATTCTGAAAAAGTTGTTCGGGATCCCTCGGTGGATTTTTTTGAGGGACCCTGCAAATGAAAGCTGAAAGCCTCTATTTTTGAATAGCGAAAAATTTGACGATGCCCATTTTTTTGTTATAAACTTTTCCCATACACACGCCGTGACCACATCAAGTTTCAATCTTGCTATTTACTATAGTGGGAGCATGGATTTAAAATTGTTTTTTTTTTTAATTTTGTGACTGGCTTCGAACGGCTTCTGTTTTTTTTTTAAATTTTTTTTCTCTTTAATCTGGTGTTTGTCAAATAAATCAATGTTGCCTCAATCCTTCTTCCCTTTCAACATCTTCAATATCGAAATGCAGATGTGTATGCTATTTATATTTTAATTTTTGTTTACTAATATACTCTCTTTCTGTATATCAAAGAAAGTTCATTTAACAGATCTGTAAACCATCCATCAAATGTCAACTATGCTCTAGACTGTCGAATAGAGCTCTTCATAACAACCCTACCATACGAACACAAATTCCTTTTCCTTAACGTCTATGGAGATAGTTTGGGTGCCCTGTATCTTCTTAAGTAGACGTTAAACTAACATTCCTACCCTTTCCTAGCGGTTGTAAGGACGTGGCTTGTTTAGACCAACTTTAACACGTTGAAAAAGGCGTTCATCTCAAACGTTATTTAAGCGACACTACGTGTTAGATTTTCAAAACATATGAAGTTGAGCATTGTATAGCAACCCAAGCTGCACAGTGGTGCGAGGGCGGTCGAAACCTAAAAAATGAAAATGCTTTTCACGTGTATATAATATTTTTGTCAGATTCCTAAATATTCCCAAAATTTCAGATCGATTCATTGATTCATTGGGTAAGAGATTTTGGCTGGCTTTTGTTCAGCAACGCACCACTGTGCGTTGTTTGCAATCGCCTATGCTATGCCATGCTATGCTATTAGAAACGTAAAGGAATTTTTTTTTAAACTAGAAAACACACAATTTCAGAACACAGAAGAGCCTAGTTATCAGAAAATCCTTCAAAAAGTACGACATGTGCCATCATTTATTTTGAATACGGTTTTTTAAATTTTATTCTAATAAAATATTTCGATTATTTTCATCAAATTTATTTCTTTAAGATCTATATATATATATATATATATATATATAAGTCCCAATATAAGAATACAATCTCGAACAGATTTTGGGATGATGTGTGTAATTTCTCATATTGATTTGTAGATTTTCTAAAGAAATTCATGGTAGAATTTTACGAAAAATTCCCGGAGACACAAGAATTTTTCTTAAGTTTACCATATTTTTTTTGATGTTTTCAGTAAATAAGAAAAGGATGCTTCAAACGGATGAAATTTTTTTTTTGTAGAACAATAATAATTCCACATATTTTTAAAACTATCATCCCCAGATTTTCCCGATGACTAACAGTATCTTTTGGAAAGTACATTCGCTATTGATTTCTCCTGTACTTTTACAGAAATGTCGCCAATAAATCGCGAAAATTATTTGGCCATATGTATTGTTCCAAAAGTTCCTGCATTCCCACTTCCCACTTAGACTACACGTTCTAATGATTAATATTCATTGGAAAAAATATTCTTGAATTCTTATACAAATAAGCAGTTACTTTGGATATCTTCACGATCTCGTTTTTATTTTCATCAAAGGTTGTTCGTGCAGTTCTATCACATACTCTTCGAGCTTCTCTGCCAGGTCTACCCAAAGCCAAAGAAAATTTTCTCAATATTAAAAAAAAATGCCACTTATTAAAAAATATCCATAAATACAGCCATTCCGTAGAAAATCGTTGTAGTGCATCACCGAATGTTGTGATACTTGGTGGGTTCGTAGTTGATCGAAAATAATTCGATCCTTTTTTATTTTTTTATTTTTTCGTCATTAGGGTGTGATTGGGTGATCCAAAACATAATTTTTTAAAAACCCAAAATTTAAAAAAAAAAAATCATTAGTTTTGAACAAGTTGGCAGATTTTAAATTCCATTTTTTGCTCAATATCAAGAATTGTACTTTTTACAAGTGGCAAGGGTTAAATTATTGAAGAGATCTTTCAGAAGGCTCAGAGGAGTTCCCGGGAGTTTTGAAAAGCTTGGCAAGCTTTCGTGTGAACTTCATGGGGGATTTTAAAGGCTTTCAAGGCAGTTCAGAGCATTTCAGAGGCTTTCAGGATTATGAGTTTTGTCTCATTATGCTTCAACAGATCACACACCATGCTGCTGGATCCGATGGTTCATATTTCAGGAAGTTCTCGGATTTTCTTAGACAGCCATTGAGCTCAAACTTAGATAAAACACAGATACATGCGCCTAAGGGAGTACAAAGAGCAAGAGGCCACAAGTTATCCATATAGGGTTTTTGACCCCATTTCCGGCTGTGCCGGGCCGGCACTATAGGTAAACAAAATTGTGCATTTTCTAAATTCACAACGATAAGACCGTTTTCGTCCACTTCTTCTATCTAGTATCAGGTATTGCGTGAACTTGTTGCTAGCAGTGATTGTTGTGAAGGTTTTCTACCGGAAAGTTGATTTTGAACGAGTTTACTGTACCTAGTCCAGTGCCAATTCCCGGCACCAGTGCTGAACATCTAACAAAATCAAATGGGAAATCACTTCGGCACCCATCTTTGTGCTGACGAAGTGCACTCGTCTGCGTGTAATAATTATTTTGCGCACTTGTGCGGCTTCAGAGTGAACATGTAGCTCATTGACTGTGGATCCCGTTGCGGAAATGCTGCGGGATTGCGCGGAAGTGCGTTTGGAAAATATGTGGCAAGCGATATTTTGATTTGTTTTGCTGTGAGTGTCCGGGAATTGACGCGGGTGCTCAAGTCGTTCAAAACCCTACAGGGAATAGACAAAGTGATCGGGACAGGCAAAAATCTCACTTTTCAAAAATGGTCAACTAGCTGTAACTTTTCGAAAAATGCATCGAAAAATATCGAATTTTCACTGTAAGTTGTTCAACTAGTTATCTATACATATATGGTTACTTTTTATTCCAGTATGGGGCTGTTCATAAACCACGTAGACCAAATTTTGGCCATCTCAAACCCCCCTACCCTCTCGTAGACTATATTTTGAAATTTGTGTGAAGCGTAGACTTTGGCTACATAAACTCATGCTAAGAATTTCTTTTTAAATGCATCCGGACTATGCTCTTGAAACTGTTTTTAAAATTCCTTCATAAGCTCTAGTCATTATTTCTCAAGAATTTCCTGAAATTTCGTTACAAATGTCTCCTGAATTAAGCTTTTCATCAAAATTGCTATAGTTGTAGTTATACTCTTATAAATCAAACCTCTTAAAGATTTTTTTCTTTTTTATTTTTACAGGTACGTTACAATTTTGATGGATTGATTTAAAACCAGCTGATGTTTTGTGTAAGTTCTTAAAATTCCCACAAATATAAACAGAGATATATTTTTTTCCTTAACCATCCCATTTGGATTCTTTCAGTAGTTTATTCCCCCGTTTTTTTTTTATTTTCGTTTCTATTTTTATTCTATTTCATACATTTTGTTACGCGTATATTTTTGCCTATTAGTAAGCTACTGTTACGACAAACGCTTCGTGTGCTCCCTAGGTTTGCTGAGAGCCGTTTTCATGTATCCTAAGAGTGTTCAATTCAAATGCAAATCACCCAAACAATTCCACATAAACAATGGCGCCATCTGTAATTGTTGGGGTTCTTGAATTTATAAATTTGACACTGTCATCGCTCAACCTGTCTGGCTCTGGCAGAGTCCAACTTCTATTCACCCTCAACAATCTCGCTCAAAATTCGCTTCCTTTCCAGAGCTAGCGTCTCACGCTTCTTAAAAGCATAGCTCACAGCTCCCATAAGACACCGTCATAATCATCCACCATTAGCTAAAGAAGGCGCAAAAAATTCGCATTCGCAGAACTTCACCCGCAAATCAGGAGAATGATCCAGCGCGATCTTCCACCACACTTGTCTTGTAGTGTATTGCCGGGGTGTATTAAATTAATTTGAGTGACGCGCATGTTTTGACGCTCAGAACTTCAACCTCTGAAAGTCAATTGTGAGGCAGATGAAGCAGGTGCCCGCGCATCGGAACGGAACTGGAGAATAACCAAGAACATGATCTTGGAGGTGTGTGCTGGCGCGGGGATCACGAAGATAATGACGCGACGATCATCCAGAGTTTGAAGATGATGACGCGCAAACGCGCGCGGGTGTTACAATTGACCTTCAGGAAGTTCAGAAGCATCACCTGACTGGCTGGTTGATGGCGATGACATGGAACTTGAAGCGGCGATATTTCCTGGTGATCTTTGTTGGAGCGTAGTAATTCATTATCTCCGTGACGATGGTGATGGGTTCTAGAAGAGGATTGATCCGTCGTGTTTTAGCGTGGAGCGTGCTTCGTTGATTGCGGGCGTGCGAGATTCGATGGAACGGTGATCCATCGCACAGTGGGCAAAAGTGGAGTATTAGAGCAGAAACAAACGTTTTTTTCTGCATGGAATAACATTTCAAAAGTCTGCTTCTCTGTCCAGTATTATATGGGCACTTCCACGGACACTGGCTGAGAACATTTTTTCCTGTGGCTTAGCTTCTTCTTCTTTATGGCTCTACGTCCCCACTGGGACTTGGTCCTGCCTCGCTTCAACTTAGTGTTCTTTGAACACTTCCACAGTTATTAATTGAAGGGCTTTCTTTGCCAGCCATTGCATGAATTTGTATATTGTGAGGCAAGGACAATGATACACTATGCCCAGGGAGTAAATTTTCCCGACCGGAACGGGAATCGAACCCGGATTGGCGATCCATAGCCTTAACCACTAGGCTAACTGGAGACTGTGGCTTGGCTGCACGATATTTAAGATTTTCGATCCAGTTTTGCTCACTGTGCTTGAGATGTGAGCTGACTTACTGACTGTCTGAAAATAGGAAAGAATGGGATCGAGTTCTCATACTGGTGCCGTACAGACTCGAAACAGTTACAGTTAACTTAAAGATTTGCCTCAGATCCATGATGCTGGATGAAGACCGATGATGATGCTCGAGAAATCTCCTGCCCAATCCGTTATGCAGCGAGTTGCTTGCTGCGCTGCCACAAGTTGGAACGGTTTGACGTGAATGGTGAAGGGAACATGCCGTCCGTGATGGACGAACATGGCCAAAACAAAGAGAAAACCTGCAACATTTGCCGGTAAATCTCGTTCCCGTGCCCGATCGTGCGGGGAACGAATTACCATTGGCAGTTGTTAGGGAAGAGATTACTCCGGAGAGTAAGTCAACGAGTTGACCCAGTTAACTCGCAGAGCAACTCCATCAGGGAATTGACTTGGATTGGTAGTTTCGTCACGGTTGCACTTATCAACTAGCTTGACAGAATTGACAGTTGACAGAGTTGACAGAAGCTGAAAATTTGTTTACATTCGATTAACTAAGTACCACACCAGTTTGAAGCTGCTCACTAATTTTCTCGTTTTTTCCTCTCCGAAACAACCGCTCCATTGTTCCGAAAGGCACGTTGATTATACTTCCACCTTTGTTTTATTGTTTCTCGATAGCTCCGGAACGAGCTGCGCGTGGCCGTCACTTGAGCGTCACAATGTAAACACACATACTTATCTGTATTAGATTCCCATAAAAAACGAGCTGCTGCTACTGGCTGGCTGGGTCGCTTCAAGGTCGCCATATCGTTTAGCTCAAGCCCAGCAGCGTCAGCCTGCTGCGTGGGACTTTCCGTCTGTCATAATTAACTAACTTGGATCGCGTCGTAGCCTATTATGATTTGGCGATGGGGCCTACCTCGATTGTTTCCACCGTTTTTAATGCAATTCAAACGCCATCAATTAAAGGTACTCAAATTCTCAAACGCGCGGACGGACGGACGCTGCTGCAGGTAATCGTTTTATACACTGGTTGATCGCCAGTGACTGTCAGCTTGTGTCAACAGGGCCTTGAGGGAACGCCTCCACGCAAGCAGGCAACACTGACTGCCTCCTTTCGTCGCGGGTATTTGACAAACGGTTTTGACGACACCAACTGGAGTGATTTATAGTGGAATGAATAAATCTCCAATCCAGGTGGATGCAGTTCAAAATAGATCTTATATCTTCCCAGCAAGTGAGATCCATTCTACACCTACACTGAGAGAATTTTCAAAAAAAAAAATATCTAAAATAAAAAAAATGGGGTTCTGGGTTTGATCTAGGGACGTCGGACTGGTAAGCGTCCAGCTTACTCACACATCCACCAACACTTAAAAAGAAGGTTACTATAATACCTAACGGATGTTTTTAAAACTGAATTTCAAAGAGGAAGTGACTATAAGTTATCTAAATTTTTGACATAAATCTCATTCTACGAGAATCATTGAAATTATTCGTCTCAGTGCACCGGAATACCCAACGTACGGGCGGACAGCCAACGGAAAACTTTATTGCCATTTAACAGCACTTGACAGATCTACGATCTATACCTCTGCCGCTAACTAGCCGCGTGAAGAGCCCATCCAGCCTCCGTCAGACTATTGAGCTCTGCGCAGTGTTTGTATGTGGGCTCAGTTAGAAGAATTAGTTGTTTATTGGCGGGCGGCTTGCCGGCAATGCTGCTGCGTAGCGTCCATAAAGCCAAAGCCTCTCCAGCAAAACGCTAAACTTTATGGGTGGGATGGGACCTTTACTTACTACTAGAAACAACACAGACGAAACAGTCGTCGTCGTCATCATTAGAGGCGACAAGGTCTTCTGCTTTGACTGAAGTGGGTATAACTACCGTAACGAGTCTACACATTCTGCTTCGGCGTAAAACGTGACACCAAAGGAAGATTAGAAGAAGGAAGTTAGTCGTTGCTTGAGGTGAGCTTAGGTTGTTCCGTTCATGAGGTTTAGCCGACCACGCCACAATAATGGTTACGCCTCCGGATTTGGCGCTACAGCTGCTAAGTTGCGATGAGCAGATACAGTCTTGAGATAGTTATGAGCGTGATTCCGACTACAAGTCGGTAGTGTGAATTCTAAAACCATTTGTTACAGTTGGTGGGGCTTTAGAGCCAATTAGGTTTAACGGTTGTGCTTGATTGTTCTACGGAACTCATAAAATGTACGGCAGAACTCCAGGATTGATGGTCTTCGATCACCTATGAGAGTTTTAAAATTATCAAGGGACTTCAGCCTAGGGTAAAAGTCTTAATTAAAAAATAATATTTTTATTAAGATTTTTTAAGAATTTTAGTATATGAGCGGGGTGAATGCGATGACTTCTTCAGTGGATAACTGATACTGAGGAAGATTACAAGTGGTAGTCGAAATACGTGTATCTGTCAAAGGATAAGCAAAATAGGATGGACTAAAAAGGTACGAAACTGATTACACTCATTCGAAGAGGGTGCTCAGAGAGTTCGAAAAGTCGGTACAAAGATGCCGCATAGCATTTTTATACGAATATTTCTACGAAGTTATCAAACTAGTTCTCAACAAAAGTCTTCTTATGCTCAATAAAATCTCACAAAAAGTTTAATGGAATTTTACCAAAACAACTCAATTTCACCGATATTTTGACCAGCAATTCACAAGGTTTTCAACCACATTTTTTATAAGAATATTTTTCCGAATAAATTCATGCCTTTTTCCACGTTTTCAAAAAAAATCTCGTTAAAACTATTTCATGGCAATTACCGACGAAAGTCCTGAAAGTTTCACCAACATAGTTAGTAACACAGTTGAAAACGAAAACATAATCCTAAGATTAGACATCACGCCATCGCCAGTTTTCCGCTTTTCTTTGTTTAAGCAGCGCTCTGAAGAAGATCCATATTACTAGGAACACCATTCCACCCACTAGTTCACTAGTACACAAGCTTACAAATCTTCATCACTTTTTAAACTATTTCACAGAAAATTCAGCCATTTAGGTAGCTAAATTTTCGTCGGCCTAACCAATGAAATGAGTCACTTTGACGCGAGAAAATACGTGACCGTTTTCCGAGCTAATTGCTGTTTTCTTCTCGTAATGCTAATCATACAT